>NC_056746.1:596249475-596349475 GCF_019279795.1 Protopterus annectens | reverse complement strand
ACAAAATCTTTTTAATACCTGGAATAATATGTTTTTACTATGGAGGAGAGACTTACAATTATTAAAATGATAATATTCCCAAGATTTTATACTTAATACAATCAATAATACTTCCACCTACAAAAATAATTATCAAGAAACCGAACACACTAATGTTAAATTTCTTATGGGCACCTAATAGACCTAGGATTGCATTAAAGAAACATACTAATAGCTGGTCTCAAGGGGTATTTATTTTCCAGACTTTAATTTATATACTATCTCTTCTATTGTAAAAGTTATTACTTTATTAATAGATCAGTCATATGTCACAAAATGGAAAGATTATTGGGAGCTAATTAGTATACACTTCATGAAAATCTCCTTAACACATAAAAATATGATTGTAAATAACTCCATGTTATGGTTACTAAAGGAATTTTGTACTTCACCTATTACACCTAAACATATGGTTTGTTACCCATTAAATATTATTATTAGTTATCGTAACTTTATATTCATGCACCCTAAGTATAGGGAATGGAATTTTATTGTATTTCCTATAATGTATACTCAGGGTATGCTTTTGTCATCTACTTCTGAAGGAACTCATTTAGCTATAGATAATGATCTAAAGTACTGGGATCAGTTGATATCTGATAATAAAGTTAAAAATCTAGATTTCTTAAAACAAGAATTTGATCTAAGAGAAACTTGCTGGTTAGAGGTTCAGACCTTTAGACAACATCTCATTAATAAAATAGATTTAATGTCTATAACTGTTCCAACACTGATTGATTACTTGATATTAAATTTACAACATAAAGTTTCTGATAAAGGTAAACTTTCATACATACATAAAGTTATCAGACAAGAAACTTTTTACAGTGTAGATTCATACTGGAATTATTTCACTTCTATTAATGGGGACCCACCAAATCAACAAGATAAACAATATATATTGGAATCTGCTTATAGAACTACGTCTTCCATTGTCTGGAGACTTTATACATGGAAATTTTTACATAGATCTTTTTATACACCTTTGATGATGAATAAAATAAATAATAAAGATAATCTATGTAAGAGATGTAATATAGAAATTAATGCTGACTGGGCTCATATGTTTTATGACTGTATAAAATTGAAAGAATACTGGAAGTCAATTAATGAATTTTTGCAGGCTCTTTTACAGATAATTTCATTATTTCTAAATCTCTTATATTATTCAACACACCTGTACCTCAAAGTGTTAAAAAGGTTAAGCTTCCCTTGTTATGGTCTATTCTAGCAGTGGCTAGGAAAATAATAACTAGAAATTGGATTTCAGATACACCTCCTTCGTTCAATGAATTTAAAAATGTTATGAATATAGTGTGTCATATGGAAATAAACACAATTAGGACTAGAACAAACAGAAAAACATCTTATTTTATTGTATGGGATAATTTACAAAATTTGTTAAAAAAATTTTAATTTCAATAGGATGATATTTTAGTTTAATTAATTGATCTGATTGTAGTGGATGTCTTTGTAAATACTTTAGTTGTTTTGTTGAATATTATAATAATACCTATTTTTAATTACTTGTATAAAATTGTTATGATATTTCTCTTATATGTTAAAACAATAAACTTGTTTTGAAAAAAAAAAAAGAAAGTAAACAATTGGAATTAGTTAATGCAGGCACCTTTGCCTGTGGCAAATGTTCAGCATGTCAGTATATAGTTAACACGTTTCTGCAGATAAATAAAAAAAGGTTTGAGACACAAGGTTGCTTTAATTGTTGTAGTGAAGGAGTAATTTATGCTCTGAGATGCCCCTGTGAGAAGTATTACATAGGAGAAACAAAGAGAAGTTTCTCAAAAAGGTTAAAGGAACATGTAAGAGATGTGAAAAAGAAAAGTGAAATAAATCCAGTAGCTATGCATTTCTCTCAGGCACATGATGGTGATATCACTGGTTTATAACCTACAGTTTTGGAACAGATATATAAAAATGAGTTGCTATATGATGTTAAGAAATAATTAAGAAAAAAAATAATCTATTTTTATTTTAAAATTTAACACATTAATTCCAAATGGAATGAACAAAGAATGCAATTGGAAGTGTTTTTATAAGCTGTATTTTTAATAGAGAAGTTTTTAATTGTGATGATAATAATGAGTTAATTGGGCAATAATGTATAAATAGAGCAACTGGTTGAATGTTTGATGTACTCTGTTAAAGGCTTTGTGAGTCAAGGTGCTAGAGGAAGTTAATGTTTTCATAATAAAGAAGTGTAAAAGAGTGTTGGCTTCATTCGTGGTGACTTGTTGGAAGGCTTTTTTGTAGTGGTACTGCCAATAATCTCTCAAAAACTGGATAAAATAGGATTTGAACCTACACCTAGGCAAGCAGTCACTTCATGACTTTATTTAACCAGTTGAGCTAAGGGGCATCACAGTTCTTTTGATGCTTTAAAAACAGATATTAAAGAATAGCAGTAAATAATACTATGTTTGAACTCTGCATTAATATACAGGTATAATAGACAGTCCTAAATGATGTTGCACTGGCCCAGTATAGTTGTGGATACTCCAGACTACATTGATGTGTGAATGTTCACTTTAATGAATAAATCATATTTTTATCCATGTAAATTATTATTATTAACACAGATAATATTTGAGTACAATTGAAATACGATGTATTACCTAAACACATATGCTTACTACATACATATATGATAATGTACATGTTAAGGTGTGGAGTATGAAACTTTCAGTAGGCATCAGGTGGCTGGCATCGTACCTCTACGACCCTCCAGCAGAGAGATTTTTTGGCAGCCGCCAGAAACCTTAAAATGCAATATTGAACATATAATACTTTTGCTATCAGTTTGCAGATAACAAAAGTATTATAAGTATATGTTCAATATTGCATTTTAAAGTTTATGGTGGCTGCCAAAAAATATTCCAAGAAAATGTATTCATTATTTATTTATTTACCTTTGTTTACCAGGAAAGTCCGACTGGGTAATATCCGCTTTCAGTGGAAGCCCAGGGAGAAAAGCTCCATTTGCTTACATTGCATTACACTAAGTTCCAGTTAAACACAGAATAGTTACATTTCTATTTACATTTATACACAAACAACTGCTACATTTATACATTCTGAGATTTTACAGAGGTGGAAGTTACTAAAGAGAAAGCCCACATGCAACTTAATGGATTGTACAGGCAGCAGTTATGTATAAACATTGTTTTGTAATTTCAGTGAGAGCTTGAGTATATTTTGTTCAAGGAGAGTATTAGGAGAGTATCGTATGGTGAAAACAAAGTCTCAACCTTGAGATAGGCATATGCAGGACCAGGATTGGTTAAGATGTTGTTTAAGCAGTGGTTTAGAATTATTGAGTTTGTCAGAGGGTTTTTTTGTGTGAGGATACTATTCCAGAGTTTAGCAATGTTTTGGGAGTAGAGTGAGTCTCCTGCAACATTATTTGACTTATTTGAAAGTAATAAGAATTTGTTACTAGAGCAGAGGTTCCTTGCTGGACAGTAGGTCAGTAATAAGTTATGTAATGCAGGGCATTTTTCTGGATGATGAATATGTGTGTTGTACTTGAATATGTTAGGTAGTCATACCTGTTAGCACAAGAAATCTGGATAAAGCCCAAAATGATGGGGGACAAAGGCCCAAAAATAGGTATGGATTTTAAATATTGCTCTTCTAAACTTGAAAAGTTGCTAGAACCACAGGATTTGTGTGAGCTTGCATTTTCTGAAAGATATGAAGTCTGAAACACAAATGTGTGTCATTACTTAGTAACTTCAATCCTCAGTGATTTTCCAGAAAAACACACATTTTATGGGGAACAGACCAAAAATATGAGGCAAAAATCTGGATTTTCTAAGAAAATTTGGACAGTTGAGAGCTATGTAGGTAGTTGTGTTTATCAAGCCAGTTTAATTGCTTTAAGTTATGACACTGGTGAGTCTTATCAGGGAAATTGGTGGCAAATATATCTACTTTATTGTAACAGGAGGCAAGTTTCAATTTGTTTTCAAAGTGGAAGGCAAAATCTAAACTAGCTGTACTAGAAGTAATAAATATAGTAACAGAGATAAAAGAAACGGAAGTAGGATCTGTAGAAAAGGGAAGGGGTCAATTGCATTGCAAAAAATGGGAATTGTCAGAGCAATATATGCAGAATAATGTTTTGCAGGAGGAATGAGGTTTAAGGGAAGGCAGGAATTGAATGAACTATGTAATATCTGGCCATCAATGACTGTATAGAAGATTATAAATGAGGTATAATGTTTGCAACTGAAAATAGTCAATAAGGTTTGTTTTCATTTATATAAATGCATGATTGCTTATCCCACAAGTGATAATTAAGATGTTTCTCTCTTAAATATTATATATATATATATATATATATATATATATATATATATATATATATATATATATTACATTAAAGGTGGTACATATAGGATGGTGGCAGACTACTGGAGGGCACTGGGTACATATTATAGATATTCCCATTTATTTATTTCTATTATTCAGTTGCATTGAGCACAGTACACTTTTGGTTAATGCACCATGACCCAGGAACTTATGTGGACATTCAGTGATGGGATTCCAAAACATTAAATGCTAATGAACCTTATCAATTATGTATGGTGCAAATGGTACTTAAAAACTGTATGCACTTAGCTAACCACACTCTGAGATATACCTGAATTAGAGCTAGCTTTCAAAGGTAAGCTCTCACCTGTTTGTGTTGCTGTGGTGGAATACAGTACTATTGTCACATGTCTGTGTTCTCATTATGCTGTGTAAAACAACTGAAACATGTTTTCATGCATATGTTCTTTGAAATTCTCTGCATTACAATCTGCTGTTACATAAAGGAGGGGGTAGACTTTAACAATATGCCTGCATATGGGTAAATGTCCATCACTAACAAGGAGATTCTCCCATATGCAGATGTATAATTATAAGCAAACCAATCCAGGTGAACTACAGATGCAGACGGTGATGGAATCAACATATATCTGTTGTTATTGCAGAATAACTTGTAATCTCTGACGCATTTTTGTGGAGACTGACTTATAAGGTTATCTGCAAGTTGAATGTTCAATGAAAGATTTATGGATATCTCTGATGCTTAATCATATAGGGGTCTATATCACTTTGACAATACAGCTGAAGTTCGAACACCATATGTTCGAACTTCTAATCTCAAAGTGCAAAATCATCGAAGGCTTAGAACAGCGATTTTTTTATTTCCCAGGGAAAAAAATCGCTGTTCCAAGAAACACACACACAACACAAGCACACCAAAAAATCAGCAATCCACACACATACACTTAAAATTCTACATTTAACCCTATACTAAATGGTACGTACACTACTATCTATCCACTTACCTTAACCCAAACCCTAACCCTAAGGTCCGTCACTATCGCACACTCACCTGAACTGCACCCTAACCCTAACTCACCTATCCCGCCCTAACCCTAAAGTCTGTCACTATCGCACACCCACCTCACCCGCGCCCTAACCGCAACTCACCTAACCCATGCCCTAACCCTAACATCCGCACAATTGCACACTTACCTGAACCCAACCCGTAACTTTCCACCACATTGCTGAAAATAGCAAAGCCACAGAAACGGCCCACCAAATTATTTCCCAGGGAAAGAATTTAGTGTTCCGCGGCTTCGTGGTAATCAGTTTTCGAACTTCATAGTTCGAACATATGGTGTTTGAACTGCTGAAGTTTCGATGAACTGATGGGACCCTCATATAGTAGTAGTTTTGATTACATTCAATGGGATAAGGGCAACATTAGTTTGGCTTAGCATTTATACTGTTGTGGTTATTTGCAGTCATTTTTATAAACCAATGTTTTATGCCTTGCTTCTCTATAAATTTCAGTAGTTGTGTTGTGTATTGTATCATGACACTCACATTTCTGATGCTGTCTGTCACTGGCTATGATAATATCAGAGAAGCATCCATCATACAGTCTTGAAGTAGAATTGAAGGTGTGTTCGTAACTGTTGCAACACCATTGTTATAGCAATACAGTTGTGGCACACTGGTTATGTGTTTAGCCCTTCCTTGTCATAATATTCAGTGACACGGGTTTTAACTGACAGATACATCTTCACAAGACATGGGCTATGAAGCATCAAGCACAGATAGACCTGGTGAGGTTTTTCATATTGTTGCTGTAGTGCAATACTATTTAGCACACCTATGATCTATGACATTAATGTTGGCTTGTTCCCTACAGGTGCATCTGTGCAATTTGTGTATTGTTTGTCATGTAAGTGTCTCCATATCCTGTTAGAGTGATCCATATGTGTTGTGTGCCTCTGACTCCTGCTATGTCTGTCGAGTATACTCACTTATTGTTTGTGTGCCATTTTATCATATAAGTTTCGCTTTATATCAGATGATACATTTCCCAACACGAGAAGACATACCTGGTAAGGCAGTGTATATGGTTGCTACATTTCCTTATTGATAATTACATATATGCCATTCCTGACTAATGTGGTCTTCTTCCTCTGCATAAGACACCTGCAATCTGAACATTATCATCACCCACCTGGTATGTGCATATTTTTTTTTCCATAATAAATTTTTATTGTTATATTATTTTCATACACAAGTAAAAACAAACACATTTTAAAAGAAAAAATACAAAACAAAAGACTACTAACTAATATCACTAACTATCACACCAAACAAATATACAATATTTACAAGAATGCTTCCATGTAAACATTAAGAATAGAGAAAAAACAAAAAGTAGTTAATAATATTTCCAGTAATATACAGTTTAAGTACAAAATTCTCTCCAAGCAAGTATATAAATGTGAATACCTTCAAGTTAAAAGTGTTATGCTAATATAATATTAAATATCTGTTCCCAAATTTTAGGGTTATTAATGTTTTTATTATTCGGACATAAGAGCAGTTTATGAGCTAATATATGCCTTGTTGCCAAAACTCTAAAGCTTTCCCAAGATGTTTTAGATGGGTCTAACCAATTAGTGGCTATATAAAGCTTCATTAACAGAAAAATATTAATATATATAGTACTTTGTGATCTAGGGAGTTCTTTTGGAGGAATATGTAAAATCGTAAATTTCCATGACAACGTTGTACTTTGGTAACCCAACATCTGAAGTTGAATCTTAAGGGAATTCCAAAGCTTATATATGCATTTACAGCTCCAGAACATATGAAGAAGATCAGCCGGTTGATTTTTACAGTATGGACAAGTTGGAGAGCTTTTAGAATTAAATTTATGCAGGGTAAGGCGTGTATAATATGCATTATTCCATATCATCAACTGGGTATACATCATTTTTTGAAGAGAAGTAGATTTGATAGTCAGGTCAATTGCTTTTAACATCTTATTTTTGTCTGTCACTAAAATTTTCTCTTCCCAATAGTTGGATAACAGAATTTTATCATGAAATTTAAAGTCTTTAATTAATTTATTTGTTGTTATATATTTAATATCCTGTTGGAGGGCTTGCCACAACTCAAAGCATTTATTAACATTTTCATCTTCAGGTTTAAAATTTATAAAGTAGCTCATAGCAAGTTCTCTAATTTGTCTCAAAATAACAAGATCATTTTGGGGTAAATTAAATTCTTGTCTTATTTGATTGGCCGAGCGGTCCAGATATTTGTATATATCAATCAATGTTAAATTAACTATCAGTGGAAACTTTTTAAGATCAATTAATTGATTGTTCAATTTTAAATTAGGATTCCTATGAAAGGGTTGAAAAAGCATCATATACTGACCCAGATCCAACGATTGAAATAAATCTTGTATAGATAATATGTTAGTTTTAATGTGTTCAATAATCCCATAAATTTTCAAAGCATCTTTACCTAAAAAGGGTATTGCTTTAGGATTAATGTTTAACTTTAAAATATATTTATAACTCAAAATCACCCAAGTTGGTGTCCACTTAGTAGTAGTTGTATCATAGTTGGCAATTCTTAGAATTCTATTAGAGTTCACGATTAGGTAGTACAATTCGAAGTTAGGCAACTCCAGTCCTCCTTTATTTTTTGGGGTCATTAATTTATCATAAGATATCCTGTTTTTTTTTGGTTCCCAAATGAATTTAGTCAATTCTTTATGAATTTTTTAAAAAAAAGTCTTCGAAAGTATTAATTGGGCTGACCTAAAAATATAAAGTAATCATGGTAACAAATTCATTTTGACAATTGAAACTTTTGCTAGTAGTGGCAATCGTAAATTTTTCCACCTCCCGAAATCAGAAATTATTTGGTCCCAAATTGTTTTAATGTTATTATTATAGAAGTCTTTATTGTCTGTAGAAAACTCAATACCTAAATATTTAATTTTTTCTTTAAATGTTACTTGCCCAACCAAAGGCAATAACGAAAAAGGCTTAGGTGTCTTTAAAGGAAAAATATTGGTTTTCCCAAGTTAATTTTGTAGTTAGAGACTTCTGAAAAATCATTAACAGCCTTCAATAATTTGTCAGTGTCAGATATTGGAGATGCACAATAAATATTAAGATCATCCACAAAAGCTGCCATTAAGATTTTAGTTCCATAAATTATTGGGACATTATGATAGACATTCTGTTTAATATATAAGAACAGAGGTTCAAGATAAAGATTAAATAGTAAAGGGGACAAAGGGCAGCCCTGGCATGTTCCAGTCTTAATCTGTATTCTTTTGGAGAGGCTTCTATTAATGCACGGTGTAGTATAGGGATTACTATATAATATTTGCAACATTTGAACAAATTCATGGGATATATTAAAATAAGGTAAAAGAGCAAACGAAAAATTTGTATCAACCCTGTTAAAGGCCTTCTGTGCATCAATTATAAGGGCATAGATATTAAGATTATTTTGTTTAGCATGTGTTATCATAGTATGTAATGTAAGAGTATTATCACTGGTTTGTCTACCTGCCATAAATCCAGCCTGTTCTTTGGATATTATATGAGTCATGATTTTCTTCAGTCTAGATGCTATAAAGTAGGTTAGAATTTTCATGTCTACATTCATTAATGATATCGGTCTATAATTATAGAGGTTTTGAAGATCTGAATTGGCTTAATGTATAAAAATAGTCTTTGAGGCATTAAGATGAGGATTATTAATAGTATTCCTAATTATATAGTTAAATATAACTGAAAGTATCTTACCAAAAATATCCGCAAACTTTTTATAAAACTCCACTGTCATCCCATCAGGCTCTGGTGATTTATGTGATTTCATATGTTGAATTGTATATACTATGTCTTCTTCAGATATCGGTTTAACTAAATAATTTTGAATATCCTCTCCTATTTCTGGAAACTTAATTGATTGTAAAAATTGTTCATAGATTCTATGCAAGGACATATCCTTTTGCCCATCATAAATTTTTGTATATATTTTCTCAAAAATATTAATAATATCCTCTGTTTTAGAATATATTTTATTATTAAATTGTATTTCTGAAATTTGAAGTGTTGTTTTTGATTGATTAATGATCCTAGCCAGCGCTCTCGATGGTGTTTGAACGTGATTAGCATATCTCTCTAACATCTTATATTCCTGGAATGTTAATCTACTATTTTGTATTAAGAAGAGATCCTTCTGACATTTAAATAGTTCTTTCACTGTTTGTTCATTAAAATTCTGAATCAGTTGTTGATCCAATAATTTAATTTTTGTTTCCAAGTTTTGAATATCTTTATTTAGTATTTTTTTTATAATAAGAGGATTTTTGCAAAAGGATTCCTCTTATTGGTATGTGCATATCTAATTTGCTATGTGTTTACAAAGAGTGGAGTGTGACATGATGCATTGTATGTGCTTAATACTGGGGTGTGTAGGTTTATCTTTTCACATGACAGTGGCATTTCAACCTTCACCATTGAGACAGAGAACACTAACAACGAACACTTCCGGTCCAACCATGAGCGTTGTGAGGGAGCGTATGCTTGTAGAGGTAATAGAGGAACCACCAGGCAGAGGGAGAGCGTTGAACGAGAATATCCCAGTGTGGATCTTTACAAATGGCTTGACAATTCCTTTGGAACATTTAAATCGAGGGAAGAACAGACACGAACCCACAATGGTGGATACAAGGACAAATGTAAGACTCTGAAACAGTATTTAACAAAATTTAAAAGTTTAGCATTGGATAATTGGTATTTAAAGAAATTTATAGATAACAAGATAGTACCAAAGGGACTTAGAATCAACAAGTTCCCTAACAATACAGTAATGGATTCTGAATTTTTTAAAACTATTGTGAATATTTTAAATGATTGTGGGCTGGCCATTCTTAGAGCAATGATAAAAAACAACGAAGAAGTTATGTTTGAATGTAAAAGCAATATTGATAAATTGAATGAGGAAATTAATGCTGACCTTTTATTTTCTGTTGATGAATACAATAATATGTATTTTAAAACTATGTATGATGTGGACAATGTGATTTCAAAGAATCATGTTAGGAAGACAAGAAAATTGGATAGGGACTTGAATGAATACAGGGAGAGGAAAGCATATTTTTGTGACAAAAGGAATTTTAGAAGGAATTTCCAAAATAAGGAAGGAGGTTACAACAGGGGAACAGAAATGGGGTTTGGTGAACACCAAGGCCATTATGGGGGATACAAACAAACATATAACCAGTATGGAGACCAAACTATTAATAATGGGACCCCTTTAGAGGAGCAGGGACCGAGAAGGTCTGAAAGGATAAGGAATTTAGACCAACAACCATCTTACGCAGTAGCAATGAGGAATTATTATGTACCACCACAGAGGAGGGGGAGGGGGGGTGTCAGGGAGATTCAATAGACAGTAACATTTGTACTACCACATCTCAACAACGTGTTAATGTCAACGAGAATTGTATAAACAATATAGAGAGAAATGTTGGGTCTAACATAGTTATTTTATCTAAAGACAATTTTTTTATTTATAACTACACAGATGTTGAGGTAAAACAAGAACATTTCAATTTGTTTACAAAAGGTTTCACATTTGTCCCAGTTAAAAAACCTGGGATTGATGAAATCCTATTAGATATCAGGCTATTCACTAGGAAGTTGAATTTAATTCACATGTTCAAAGAAAGGAATACTAAATACAAAAAAACTAATCTCAAGAAAGCCAGTACTTTTAACCCCCTAATACACCAAGACATATTGAATTTTGAAAGATGTGTCATGGGTACAATAAGGGATGGATACAAGAAACATTTACCCACAGGACACAATTTGACTAAGAATGAAATTTGTACTCTACAACAATTAAGTGACAATGTTAATTTGCGGATAATGAAACCTGATAAAGGTGGAGGGGTAGTGCTGATGGATACATGGGACTATACTAAGAGAATATGTGATATACTGGACAAAGATAGTAGGTATAGCCTAGTATCTAGGAATGAAGTGAATATTTCTTACAGAAAAATAGACATGATTTTAGAAGACAATTTACTACAATGAATTATACAATTTTTTAAGAGTAACATAACCAGTTATTCCAGCAATACTTGGTATACCTAAGGTGCACAAGGACAAAGAAAGTCCACCTTTAAGACCAATTGTGTCCTCACAAGGTACAAAAACACAACCGCTTGCAATTTTTGTGGACGTTAAACTAAAAGAATTTTATAAGAAATTTCCACACATTTTAATAGATTCATGGGATTTCTTATCTAAAATAGGTGGCACCCAGTACAGGGATGGTATTGTTTTTTTGACAATTGATGTGAGAGATTTATTTTCGGTCATTCCACACCAAATTGGGTTGGAATGGTTTGAAAATATGATAGTGGAGATGAAAATTCTTACAGCTGATGATTTTAAGCTAGTTATGGAAAATATGGAACTTGTTTTGAAGTATAACTACATTTATTTTCAAGGTAATTTATACCACCAAACAGATGGGTTTGCCATGGGATCTGCCTGTGCCCCCATTTACGCAAACATTATAATGTTATTCTGGGAAAAACATTTTGTCTTTAGTTCTACTTTTTACAAACATATTGTAGGCTATTATAGATTCTTGGACGATATATTTATTTTGTGGGACGGACCCGAAGATGAAATTAATAAATTTATTACACACATCAATCAGAGTATGGAATTTCTCGAGTTTACTTACGATTCAGACTCAGAAGAAATACATTATTTGAATGTTAAATTGACAAAAGATAGAATAAATAAAAAATTCAAATCTAGAATTTTTCGGAAGGAATGTTACTCGAATTCTTTTTTACATTTTAAGAGTGACCATCCCTACCACTCAAAGATGAATATAATAAAAGGACAAATGATTAGAGTAGCTAGAATGACTTCTGACAAAACAGAACTGATGGAAGAAATGGAAATACTACACAATATGTTCAAGGAAAGGGGATATCCTGACCACATGATTGAATCAAACAAAAAAGTTGTAACAGATAGATTGGATACGTTATACAAACCCCTACTAACAAACATAGGTACTATTGGGGTAGAAAATACGTTTAGCACCAGAAAAGATGAGGAAGAGAAACTTCCTTTTTTGGTTTTGACACACTTTAATGGTGTCAGATGGATTAAAAAATGCATCAGCGATGCATGGGGAATGTTTAGTAAAATGTCTAATAAGGCAGATGTTTTCCAATTACCACTTAGATATGCTTTTAGGAAGAACAGAAATTTGAAAATTATACTTGAGAAAAAGAAAAATATTCCAAGTGGAGCAAGTAGTAAATATGGTACTTTTAGATGTGGTAGGTGTGCACAATGTGTTTTTATGGCAGATACTAAAGAATTGGAACTACCAAATATAAATTTGAAATTGATAGGTAGTAAATACTACAGTTGTTACATAAAAGGGGTGGTATATTTGTGTTACTGTAAGAAATGTCTGAAATACTACATAGGGAAAACTAAACATAATTTTAGGGCACGTATATATGAATACAATAGAGATATTATCAAAATGAACGACAACAACGCCTTATTTAGACATACCCAGATATGTAGAGATGCAGATTTTAAATTTTGGATATTGGAAGAGGTGATGAAGCAAGAGAGAGAGGGGGGGATTGGGAAACCAAACTGGAATTTAGGGAGATGGTTTGGCAGTTAAGGTTGGACGCATGTGGAAATTATGGATTGAATGACCACATATCCATCAACCCAGCCTTTAAGATTCTCGCTGATGACCCAGAGAGACATCGATAGATGGTTAACTGTTGTAACTTATGTAAACAAATAAATAAATAAATAAAATATTCAGATTCAGTCCTTATGGAGCATGTACATATAATATATTTTATTTTTATTAAGGGTGTAGCTTAAAATATAGTTGATAACACTATTTAAGGTACAAGAATAAATGTGGTTTTAACATACAATATTTTTATACTATATATATATTTTACATACATTTTATATATATTTTTTATATTTTTATATATTTATTGGTATTTATACACCAAACTAATGTATTAATAAGAAATGAGTATTTCCTGTCACAATTTCTTTGCTGATTTTACTTGTATTTAATTTTTACAACATTTATATAAGTTGGAAACAAAATTATGAAATGTTAAGATCATGAATTCCTATGAACCTCTACAACTTTGTATTAACATTCAAGTGTAAATTACCAAAGGTTTGGTTCAGCATTACCTCAATGTTAATTAGTGTCAATTAATGGCCAGCCTATTAGAAGTCAAGATTAATTAAGTGTGTTTTACTTAGATGTATTTAAACTGAAGATTTGTATGTGTAACAGATTCTGATGAAGTCTCCACATGGGAGATGAAAGCGCTTAATCTGTTTTTTTTGTCAAATAAATTGGTGTCTTGAAACGTTTTACCTAGTGGTCTGTTGGACTTGAACCTTGAATTTATTGAAATTGAGTTTCCACATTTTATTAAGAGGAAAACCTTTATTGTTACTGGAGAACAGCGCCTACAACTGCATTTTTTCTGTTTGGAAGTTGTGTGCTTTTTGATTGTAAAAATTGTTCATAGATTCTATGCAAGGACATATCCTTTTGCCCATCATAAATTTTTGTATATATTTTCTCAAAAATATTAATAATATCCTCTGTTTTAGAATATATTTTATTATTAAATTGTATTTCTGAAATTTGAAGTGTTGTTTTTGATTGATTAATGATCCTAGCCAGCGCTCTCGATGGTGTTTGAACGTGATTAGCATATCTCGCTAACATCTTATATTCCTGGAATGTTAATCTACTATTTTGTATTAAGAAGAGATCCTTCTGACATTTAAATAGTTCTTTCACTGTTTGTTCATTAAAACTCTGAATCAGTTGTTGATCCAATAATTTAATTTTTGTTTCCAAGTTTTGAATATCTTTATTTAGTATTTTTTATAATAAGAGGCTTTTTGCAAAAGGATTCCTCTTATTGGTATGTGCATATCTAATTTGCTATGTGTTTACAAAGAGTGGAGTGTGACATGATGCATTGTATGTGCTTAATACTGAGGTGTGTAGGTTTATCTTTTCACATGACAGTGGCATTTCAACCTTCACCACTGACACAGGGAACACTAACAACGAACACTTCCGGTCCAACCATGAGCGTTGTGAGGGAGCATATGCTTGTAGAGGTAATGGAGGAACCACCAGGCAGAGGGAGAGCGTTGAATGAGAATATCCCAGTATGGATCTTTACAAATGGCTTGACGATTCCTTTGGAACATTTAAATCGAGGGAAGAACAGACGCGAACCCACAATGGTGGATACAAGGACAAATGTAAGACTCTGAAACAGTATTTAACAAATTTTAAAAGTTTAGCATTGGATAATTGGTATTTAAAGAAATGTATAGATAGTACCAAAGGGACTTAGAATCAACAAGTTCCCTAACAATACAGTAATGGATTCTGAATTTTTTAAAACTATTGTGAATATTTTAAATGATTGTGGGCTGGCCATTCTTAGAGCAATGATAAAAAACAATGAAGAAGTTATGTTTGAATGTAAAAGCAATATTGATAAATTGAATGAGGAAATTAATGCTGACCTTTTATTTTCTGTTGATGAATACAAGAATATGTATTTTAAAACTATGTGTGATGTGGACAATGTGATTTCAAAGAATCATGTTAGGAAGACAAGAAAATTGGATAGGGACTTGAATGAATACAGGGAGGGGAAAGCATATTTTTGTGACAAAAGGAATTTTAGAAGGAATTTCCAAAATAAGGAAGGAGGTTACAACAGGGGAACAGAAATGGGGTTTGGTGAACACCAAGGCCATTATGGGGGATACAAACAAACATATAACCAGTATGGAGACCAAACTATTAATAATGGGACCCCTTTAGAGGAGCAGGGACCGAGAAGGTCTGAAAGGATAAGGAATTTAGACCAACAACCATCTTACGCAGTAGCAATGAGGAATTATTATGTACCACCACAGAGGAGGGGGGGGGTGTCAGGGAGATTCAATAGACAGTAACATTTGTACTACCACGTCTCAACAACGTGTTAATGTCAACGAGAATTGTATAAACAATATAGAGAGAAATGTTGGGTCTAACATAGTTATTTTATCTAAAGACAATTTTTTTATTTATAACTACACAGATGTTGAGGTAAAACAAGAACATTTCAATTTGTTTACAAAAGGTTTCACATTTGTCCCAGTTAAAAAAACTGGGATTGATGAAATCCTATTAGATATCAGGCTATTCACTAGGAAGTTGAATTTAATTCACATGTTCAAAGAAAGGAATACTAAATACAAAAAAACTAATCTCAAGAAAGCCAGTACTTTTAACCCCCTAATACACCAAGACATATTGAATTTTGAAAGATGTGTCATGGGTACAATAAGGGATGGATACAAGAAACATTTACCCACAGGACACAATTTGACTAAGAATGAAATTTGTACTCTACAACAATTAAGTGACAATGTTAATTTGCGGATAATGAAACCTGATAAAGGTGGAGGGGTAGTGCTGATGGATACATGGGACTATACTAAGAGAATATGTGATATACTGGACAAAGATAGTAGGTATAGCCTAGTATCTAGGAATGAAGTGAATATTTCTTACAGAAAAATAGACATGATTTTAGAAGAAAATTTACTACAATGAATTATACATTTTTTTAAGAGTAACATAACCAGTTATTCCAGCAATATTTGGTATACCTAAGGTGCACAAGGCCAAAGAAAGTCCACCTTTAAGACCAATTGTGTCCTCACAAGGTTCAAAAACACAACCGCTTGCAATTTTTGTGGACGTTAAACTAAAAGAATTTTATAAGAAATTTCCACACATTTTAATAGATTCATGGGATTTCTTATCTAAAATAGGTGGCACCCAGTACAGGGATGGTATTGTTTTTTTGACAATTGATGTGAGAGATTTATTTTCGGTCATTCCACACCAAATTGGGTTGGAATGGTTTGAAAATATGATAGTGGAGATGAAAATTCTTACAGCTGATGATTTTAAGCTAGTTATGGAAAATATGGAACTTGTTTTGAAGTATAACTACATTTATTTTCAAGGTGATTTATACCACCAAACAGATGGGTTTGCCATGGGATCTGCCTGTGCCCCCATTTAAGCAAACATTATAATGTTATTCTGGGAAAAACATTTTGTCTTTAGTTCTACTTTTTACAAATATATTGTAGGCTATTATAGATTCTTGGACGATATATTTATTTTGTGGGATGGACCCGAAGATGAAATTAATAAATTTATTACACACATCAATCAGAGTACGGAATTTCTCGAGTTTACTTACGATTCAGACTCAGAAGAAATACATTATTTGGATGTTAAATTGACAAAAGATAGAATAAATAAAAAATTCAAATCTAGAATTTTTCGGAAGGAATGTTACTCGAATTCTTTTTTACATTTTAAGAGTGACCATCCCTACCACTCAAAGATGAATATAATAAAAGGACAAATGATTAGAGTAGCTAGAATGACTTCTGACAAAACAGAACTGATGGAAGAAATGGAAATACTACACAATATGTTCAAGGAAAGGGGATATCCTGACCACATGATTGAATCAAACAAAAAAGTTGTAACAGATAGATTGGATACATTATACAAACCCCTACTAACAAGCATAGGTACTATTGGGGTAGAAAATACGTTTAGCACCAGAAAAGATGAGGAAGAGAAACTTCCTTTTTTGGTTTTGACACACTTTAATGGTGTCAGATGGATTAAAAAATGCATCAACGATGCATGGGGAATGTTTAGTAAAATGTCTAATAAGACAGATGTTTTCTAATTACCACTTAGATATGCTTTTAGGAAGAACAGAAATTTGAAAAATATACTTGAGAAAAAGAAAAATATTCCAAGTAGAGCAAGTAGTAAATATGGTACTTTTAGATGTGGTAGGTGTGCACAATGTGTTTTTATGGCAGATACTAAAGAATTGGAACTACCAAATATAAATTTGAAATTGATAGGTAGTAAATACTACAGTTGTTACACAAAAGGGGTGGTATATTTGTGTTACTGTAAGAAATGTCTGAAATACTACATAGGGAAAACTGAACGTAATTTAAGGGCACATATATATGAACACAATAGAGATATTATCAAAATGAATGACAACAACGCCTTATTTAGACATATCCGGATATGTAGAGATGCAGATTTAAAATTTTGGATATTGGAAGAGGTGGTGAAGCAAGAGAGAGGGGGGGATTGGGAAACCAAACTGGAATTTAGGGAGATGGTTTGGCAGTTAAGGTTGGACGCATGTGGAAATTATGGATTGAATGACCACATATCCATCAACCCAGCCTTTAAGATTCTCGCTGATGACCCAGAGAGACATCGATAGATGGTTAACTGTTGTAACTTATGTAAACAAATAAATAAATAAATAAAATATTCAGATTCAGTACTTATGGAGCATGTACATATAATATATTTTATTTTTATTAAGGGTGTAGCTTAAAATATAGTTGATAACACTATTTAAGGTACAAGAATAAATGTGGTTTTAACATACAATATTTTTATACTATATATATATTTTACATACATTTTATATATTTTTTTTATATTTTTATATATTTATTGGTATTTATACACCAAGCTAATGTATTAATAAGAAATTAGTATTTCCTGTCACAATTTCTTTGCTGATTTTACTTGTATTTAATTTTTACAACATTTATATAAGTTGGAAACAAAATTATGAAATGTTAAGATCATGAATTCCTATGAACCTCTACAACTTTGTATTAACATTCAAGTGTAAATTACCAAAGGTTTGGTTCAGCATTACCTCAATGTTAATTAGTGTCAATTAATGGCCAGCCTATTAGAAGTCAAGATTAATTAAGTGTGTTTTACTTAGATGTATTTAAACTGAAGATTTGTATGTGTAACAGATTCTGATGAAGTCTCCACATGGGAGATGAAAGCTTAATCTGTTTTTTTGTCAAATAAATTGGTGTCTTGAAACGTTTTACCTAGTGGTCTGTTGGACTTGGACCT
Source organism: Protopterus annectens (assembly GCF_019279795.1). Classification (NCBI taxonomy): domain Eukaryota; kingdom Metazoa; phylum Chordata; order Ceratodontiformes; family Protopteridae; genus Protopterus; species Protopterus annectens. The sequence goes on along the minus strand of NC_056746.1, from coordinate 596,330,950 downwards.
TGAATTTATTGAAATTGAGTTTCCACGTTTTATTAAGAGGAAAACCTTTATTGTTACTGGAGAACAACGCCTACAACTGCATTTTTTCTGTTTGGAAGTTGTGTGCTTTTTGATTGTAAAAATTGTTCATAGATTCTATGCAAGGACATATCCTTTTGCCCATCATAAATTTTTGTATATATTTTCTCAAAAATATTAATAATATCCTCTGTTTTAGAATATATTTTATTATTAAATTGTATTTCTGAAATTTGAAGTGTTGTTTTTGATTGATTAATGATCCTAGCCAGCGCTCTCGATGGTGTTTGAACGTGATTAGCATATCTCGCTAACATCTTATATTCCTGGAATGTTAATCTACTATTTTGTATTAAGAAGAGATCCTTCTGACATTTAAATAGTTCTTTCACTGTTTGTTCATTAAAATTCTGAATCAGTTGTTGATCCAATAATTTAATTTTTGTTTCCAAGTTTTGAATATCTTTATTTAGTATTTTTTTATAATAAGAGGCTTTTTGCAAAAGGATTCCTCTTATTGGTATGTGCATATCTAATTTGCTATGTGTTTACAAAGAGTGGAGTGTGACATGATGCATTGTATGTGCTTAATACTGAGGTGTGTAGGTTTATCTTTTCACATGACAGTGGCATTTCAACCTTCACCATTGACTGTGGAGTCAGAGAAGGACACGTCAGGTAGATTTTTAATAGTTGTATTGACATTATCTGTCATAGTTTATTGATATATAAATTACATGTCATATCTCTATTATATAGGGACCCTGAACCACACACAGCTATGGAAACCTGATAAGTCTATATAATCATTAGCACTGTAGTTATATAGTTGTCCTATATTTTAGTAGTGTGCTGCATCATTTCACTTCTGTGAAAATATGTGACTTGTTATCTGTCTCTTTTTTCAGCACATCCACTTCCTGCCTCCTCCAGTAGTCTCTCCACTGATCCAGATGTGGGATTTGATGTAGCTCATGGTGTAGTGTCTGGCAGAGTGGATAGTGTGGCCTGCCATTGTGATGATTTGGGGACACAGATGATGACATGGTGAATACTGTGACTCACTGTCTCATGTAGAGTCTGGTAACAATGGTGTCTTTTCCCCATGATGAATAGATACTGTCCATTGGACTGCACATTGGAGTGCAGTTGATGTACATTGATGTGTATCCACTTACTACTACAGGTGTATGAATATTTAAAGTGACATCTTGTCTCTGATCTGTGTGTACTTGCTCATGCCACTGATCCTGTAGCACTCCAGTTGTGTGTGTTACATGAAGGTAAGGAGTGCAGACATGGAGAGATCATGGCAGCAGTGACTGCACCATATGACAGAGTAGTATCTGTTGCATGCTGTCTTGAAAGCCTTGTTATGGTGGTGCTAGAGCAGTGCCATGGTATGAACTGGATGTCACTTGTCCTAATTGTACCGAGCAGATCACATCCGATTGGAAAAGGCAGACATTTCTCATTAGACCCACACATGACCATTGGACATCAATGTCTGTGATACAACGTGTATTCAAATCTGCTGTTAGTCACTGTACTGTGAGCCCAGCAGACATGTTCTCACAGACAAATCACACTTCAGCTCCTACCACACTTTGTTCAGAAATAGTAGCATCACTGCATCCATCTCCTTAGTGCAGTACTCTGGGCTGAGTATTTTCAGACATGGCAAGGGCAGCTAGGACCCTGGTGTGAGCCATCAGTATGGGCACCCTAGACTGCATTAGAGTAACACTGACGGTTGATTCAATGTGTCATGTTGTGTCATTCTGACCCTGCGGCAATGATGATTGCTGTACTGCCCACTGACTAATCAATTTGTAGGTGATTTTTCAAATATCTGATGCCACAGGGTTTTTCCGATCAGTTCTCTGATACAGGATTCAAGTTGTGATATTAGTACTTATTTGTCATTAATATATGTTAGTACAGGTATTGTATTGATGGCAGTAATGTTCTATGTGACCACCTCATGGTCCTATGTTTGCATCTCTTGCTACTTGACATGTAGCACATATTTTCATAGTTAGCAGCATGTTATATTAGTCATCCAGCATTGATTGATACATACGTGTTTTTGTTGTCTGCCATTCTCATGTACACAGGTATGCCTTTTCATGCATACCTGTGTTACTTATGGCATTTTAATATGGTACTGCACATGCCTCACTGTCAGAGCTTACTGTACTTCTGTGGACAAGTTTCCATTTTGTATGTCCATGCTGACATTTAGTTCCCATTTGTGCCTTCTCATATCTCCCTGATTCCACACACCACACACACACACACACACACACACACACACACACACATATATATATATATATATATATATATATTTAGCTCTCTCTCTCTCTCTCTCTCTATATATATATATATATATATATATATATATATATATATATATATATACCAGTGTTGTCGTATCACAAACATTGCTGCATGTTCCATGGTCACTGTGTTGTCACTGTCACTGATGCTCTGCATGACTGAACATATTCTTAATGATAACTGATTCATGTTGCTACAATAACCTGTGCATTGAAATGTTGCCTTATTTGTGACATTCCATGTCAGGCATGGGATCTGAAGATTGTTTATGTTTTCTTTCTTTTTGGATGGTGCTTGGAATGTTTTGTTATTACGCATGCTATTGTAGGCTGTTTACTGAGTTGTACCACACTTACACATCAGTCAGTGGTATGTGTGATGCATCACTGTTAGTGTATAGCCCCCACTTTTAGGGTATGTTTGCATTGAAACATTGCCATATATAAAATGGGCATAGAGTTATTGTTGTATTGGATATTTTATGGCGACCTTCCCATCCTAGTTATCTATATGATGATATCTTACCTGTAAAATGACTACTTCTGTTGTGCACAACTACGCATGCCACACATTTATCTCTATAGTCGTCTTTGGTGATGCACCTTACTGAGAGACTTCCTGTGGTGATGTTTCTTCTCTATACATCCAGATGCGCTCCTTGCCAAGTGTGTATATGTTCTTACAGGTACATCATATGTTTCTGTTATGTATGATATTAAATGTGAGCAACTATTGGTTCCATTCCATTAGATGTCCTCTGTGTTGCTGTTGTCAGACAGCAATATATAAACATCACTATTTAGTCTGTGTACATTTGCACATGTGGCTTGTCATGACTTAACATTGAGTGCCAGATGCTGCTGTGTTTTCCGAGCTAGGACATATGGCTGCATTCACCATTACCACACTTATTTCTTCTCACCTCAGTGTCCTCCTGATCATCCTGTGACAGCTCTGATAGCTCAACATCAGACATCTGGGTTTCTTGGGGAAAGATACCCACACCTGCAGCTGGGAGGCCACCATGCTTTGATTTTATCATATTGCGAAGCATAGCAAACATGGTGATCATTTGTGATGTCCAGACATCTAAATCTTGCTTTCAGCATGCCAAACACATGCTCAAAGTTGCTTCGTGTTATGTGTGCGCTTTTATGTATACATCCTCAGGAGTGGCTGATGGGGCTCTGTATGGTGTTATTATCAAAAGGCTCCAGTGGATAACCACTGTCAGCTGTTTTGGGGGGAATGAGAAAAAATATTTATCTATCTTCTTTTCTGTGGCAACGTCTGACTAATGCTTACCGTATGGTGGTGGTCATGTATTTATCTGGTAGGATGCTCTCCAGTATTTCAACATGTTGGAAAGTACACCTCAGGACACCTTCTCTCAATATTTCTGCATCATGTCTATTGCCATGATATTAGTAACGAGGCTGGCTGCAGAGCACATCACCTGATGATTGACCGATGGCCACTCCTTTCTATTGCTGTACCATTTAGCATCAGGTATAGCTGCAGTTTTGACTGAGATGTAGATGTAGTCTATTGCAGACTTGGGGGAGGTTGGCAATGACATAGAACTGTTGCATGACAGTTCTGTGCTCAAGGCTGTTGTTGTGAAGTGGATATATTCATCCACCTTGGTGCACATTACTGCCAGGAGTTGTGTAAGAATGTGACTGGTAGCTGTCTAGGACATGTCTACAGCATCTCCCATATGCTGCTGAAATGCCCCAGAGGCCAGTATACCTAGACTGAGACACATTTTTGATTCTACCAGTCCTGGGTTACCCCACAGATTGGAGGCATATATATGGGGTGTACGCCTCCTGCACAGAGCTTGCACCAGCTCTTGGTCTAATTAGTATCTATCTGTTGTTTCCTGTTCAGAGGGATGACTTAACTGAGTCTGGTTCTGTGCTTTGCTGGCTACCTTCTGGGACACCTTTGCAGACTGTCCTCTATTAGGGCTTGCAGTACCCCAGCCTGCTGTAGTGAATTAAATGACAGTTGCATTTTTTAAGGTATGCTTGAGGAATACACAGGATTGCTTTGGAATTTGTAAAATAAAGTAATATTAAAAGTAAGCACAAATGGCCTCTGCCAAGTGCTTTCAACAATTGTCAGTGAAGTATTCTGTCACATTTAGATTGCATTGGGCACACCCACTGTGTTTTGGAAACAGCGGGCATGAGAGGAGTCCATAATTATTCTGTGCTGAATAGATAATTACTTGTTCTTGTTTTAGCATATGTTATGAAATCGTATTTGCCACTTGTGTGCTGTTGTCTTCCTTTGGCATGCTATGCTATCTGCAACTATCTTTTGGAATTGAGTCCTATTACTTCTTTACTTACTTCACATCCTGAAGCAGTTACCCTTCCCCTTTTTCTTGTATCACAACTAAAATCACCAATCGTCAGTATTTCAATATATATAAAACTATAAACTCTTATTTTTTTTTCCAAAATTGTCATTCTATCTGCATAACTCACATATGCATGCATTGCAATCATCCTAACTTTTGCCTCTTGTCTGCTGACATCCATATCTGTCCCTTTATCTGGTCTTATCAACATAGTGTCCATGATTTTAACATCTTCATCTTTAAATAATATATGGACGTATATGCTGAAGTATAATCTCTGCCAGCCTGCTAGAATTAATGGCATGAAAGCAGAAAAAATGGCATATAGGTTCATAGGTGGGTACTAGGCTATCGGCCATGGGGTCTATACAAGCCTAGCCATAACAATTCCCTGGCTATTTCTTCCCACAATATTTACTTTCTTGGACCCCTGTTTAGCAGGGCAACTGATGTGATCCCTGGGGTGAATTTCCTATCTCCCATCCAATCATCAAGGTTCCTTTTGAAGAGGGCCAAAGAGGTGCTCTGTTTGACATTTATGGGCAGTCTATTCCAGAGTCTGGGGATTCTCTGGGTCATGAACCTATCCCTGCAGCATGTTTTTTTCATTGTGATGACAATGCTTAGATCCCTGGAGAATGTGGCTCTGAGGGATTGGGATTTCTTTAAGTGCAGCATGTCCAACAGCTCTGGGTTTGACATGGCCTTGTATGTTAAGCAGAGATTGCCTCTGAGTAGATGAAATGTGACAGAGTATAGCTGGAGTTTTTTTAGATGGTCAGCATAGGGCATCTGCTTTACGCCTGTGATTCTTTTAGTGAGGTATTTCTGTGGCCTTTCCAGTTGTTGCAGATGTCTTGAGAGGTACATACCAAACAGGGCATTGTATTCTATAATGGGTCTAATGAGGGATGAGTACAGTGGGACAATGACCTCCTTTTTCTGGATGAAAAGCCCTTAGTGATGAGGTGTGCACATAGAAGGATTTCCTGACTGTTGTGGTAATGTGGTTATCGAAGGTGAGACCACTGTCCACCTGTGTCCCTAAGTCTCTTATCACACTTTTGGTGTTTAGTGTACTGCCACCTATGTGGTAATTCATGGATACATATTTTTTTCCCAAAGAGGATAATGATACATTTCTTGGCATTGACCTTGGGCCCATGGCTCTGGCTCCAAGCTTCTTTTTCTGTAAGGCCCTTTTGTAGAATATCCACATCATTTGGGGATTCAATAATGGCTCCCAGTTTGCAGTCATCTGAAAACTTTGTTAGCCAGAGTCCCTTAGTGTTGGCCTGTACTTCAGAAAAGTAGATGCCAAAAAAGTGCGGTCCCAGGACTGAACCCTGACATACTCCAATTGTCACTTGTCTGGAGCTGGATTTGGAGTTGACTACTTTTACAGTGTGGGTTCTGTCAGTAAGCCAGTTGGCAACCCATCGAGTGACATAGGGATTAATGCCCAGCTTAGTAAGTTTATCTATGATTCCACAGTGAGGGATGGTGTCAAAGGCCTTGGCGATGTCCAGATAGGCTGTGTGGACTGCCTTACCCTCACCCGCAGCTCTGGAGACTGATTCTAAGAAGTCAATCAGGTTCAGGAGACAAGACTGGCCCTTCATGAACCCAATTTGGTAGGGTCTAGTGTTTGAAGGTTGCCAATGTCGTTGTTTATAAGTTCCATGATAATGTGTTCCAGGGACTTGCAGATCAGGCTCGTCAGACTGATGGGGCAGTAGGTCCCAGGATCCAATGTGGATCCCCCCTTGTGGAGTGGGAAAACTGTAGCTGTGCACTACTCAGTGGGCACAAAGCCTGAGGTGAGGCTATGATTAAACATGACACTTAGGTGAGGTGCCAGTTCATTTTTTATTTCATGTAGTACACAGCCCGGGATGTCGTCTTGTCCCATGAATGCTGTATTCTTAGCTTTGGAGAGTGCGGTTTTTACCTGTGTGGCCATTATTGCCTGATTTTGGAAATCTTTCAGTATTCAGATGGATCCTTCAGGGGGTGAGGGGGGGAGAAGTTGGCACTAAATCAGTCTGCCAGCATATTGGCAATATCCTTGGGATCAGTATATTTAATGCCATTTTGTTGTAGCTCAGAGCAGATTTGAGCATTGCTATTTAGATTCTTGACATAGTTATAGAATGCCTTGTGGTTGTCTTTGGAATATTTGGCAATTTTATTTTCATAACTAGCTTTGGAGGATTTTATGAGGGATCTCAGCTTCTTACTGAGGCTGGTGAGGGAGTTTTTTGCATCCTGGGATTTTCCCCTTTTCTGCAACATTTTCTTCCTTTTGTTGTAAAGTTTGTTTATAGCAGGGGACTACCAGATTGGCTTCCTTTTTTGGAGGAGAGTGTCTTGTATCTCTTTTGCATGGCACGATTCAATGCTGAGTGGATGTGCGCGTACAGTGCCTTAGTGTAGGATTCAACAGTTGAACTTTCAGTTCCCATCTGCATGGGTGTCATGAAGTTGGTCACTGCTGACTTGAGTAGCATGGTTGGCTTTGGAGAAGTTTTTTACAGAGGTTTCCTTACTGGGGGGTGGGGAGGGATGTGGATGTCAAAGGTGATTAGCTTTTTGTCAGACCTGACCAATGAGGGCTGTCATAGATGTGGAGCATTGATTTCCCATGTTGGTAATGACCAGGTCTAAGATATTGGAGCCCCTGGTGGGACTATGGATTAGTTGATGCAGGGCATTGGAATTTATGAATTCCAAGAACCATTGGGCAAAGGTGTTGGTACATGAGTAGTTTTCCCAGTTAATGGCAGGGTAGTTGAAATCACCCAGTATTAGGGTGTTTGGTTGCATCTTAATATTTTCCAGTATGTTTAGAAAGGTGTAGTGAGAATCTTGGGGCATGGTGGGGGGTCTGTAGCAAGCTACAATTTGGATTTCAGTCTTACCTAGTGTTAGTTGCACCTGGAGAATTTCAGACACATTGTGTTGGACAACTAGACTGGTGGTGTGAATATCCTTGGTGAATATGGACATTTCCCCACCTTTAGTGTTTCTGTCCTGGTTTGGTGGTCAAAAAGTGTGGTAAGAGTTGTAGCCTGCTATTGCAGGGGTGCTCTCTGGAGCCTTGAACCAGGTCTGCGTTACTGCACAGATATTGATATTCTCCATTTTTAGGAGTACCTCGAGAGAGTGCATTTTGAGGTTTAGACTTATAGCACTGAGTAGCATTACCTTCAGATTTTGCATGCTTGTACCTGTTACAGTGGTGGTTTTGTCTTTTGAACTTTGCCTAAAAAAGGCACTATAAGAGTGGCAAGAGCCTTAGCCAGTAACCTAAATCCCAGGGGTGACAGGTGCAGACCATCTCTGGCAAAGCATCGTGGTCTGTTGATCATATCATCCCAGGCAGACAGATACTGGATCCCCTTTGAATGACACCAGAAGCTTATCCAATTGTTGAAGTCAATCATTTTGTCCTTATACTGTGGTATCATCCTGGGTGAAGGCAGGATGCTACTCAGGGCTAGGGTCATACCTGCCTGGGCCACATGATCTGAGAGCTCTTCCATGTCTCTTTTCATGTTGTCCAGGGAGGTACATTTCAAGTCATTCACTCCAACATGGACAATGACAGAGTCATATTTGTACTTGTTGTGGAGTGACTTGAGTGCATGCGTTATGTGGTGGATCCCGGCACCCGACAGGCAGCTGACTGTAATTTTCTCCTTGTTCAGCCTGGTGAGTGGAACATCAGTGTGCCTGACTATAGAGTCACCTATGACTAAACTGTTGGGTATGCTGTCTTGCCTTAGGGGCTGTTGTTGGGTGGTACACTGATGTTGTGAGCTATGTGACACTTTGATTGTGATTGGTGTTTGTTTGAATTTCAGCTTCGCAGGTCTTTGTTGCTTGGGCAGGTTTCTATTAAGAGCCTCCACATATGAGGGTTTAGTATTGCCATGTGAGGGTGTTGGTGGTGTGGATTTAGAAGGGCTGTGTGTTGCTTAAGGTGTAGTGCAGGTGTTAACCTTCTTCTCTTAACTGTCTAGCACAATCCTGAGTGGAGAGAGCTTAGCTTCCAGTTTGGCTATGTAAGTGCACCTCTCGCATGTTGTAGTGTTAGGTGGTAGGAGGAGCGGGTTGTCTGTGTATTAAAGGCAATTGCTGCTCTGCCCCAGTATGCCCAGATTAACCAGGTGGACAGGAGGATCCAGAAGCTGACCCTTGGACATGCCTGGTTTGGTGCTTTTTTTTTGTAAAGTACAAGAGCTGTTTTCCCTTACCTTAGCAAGGTACTTTGCAGTTATAGGCTGTTTAGTGCCTACAATTAATTTCTGCTTATTAAGAAGGAGAGTTGGGTGCTTGTATCAGTTTAATGCTTCCCAGTGCTTTCCAGCAGGTTTTAGAGCAATTGTTAGTCACAGGGATGCTTAAAGGTAAGATGAAAAAAATGGTTTAGCCTAAACACTGCAGTATGCACTAGAGGAAATAGATGTGAAATTAGGTAACTTAAGTTTTGCCTATCTAAAAAGTTAAATTTTAGTGGAGAGTCACTATTTTTAAAACAGCAAGATAGATTGAAAATGGGTGGTCACTTTTGTATTCTGGTACTATGGAATACAGTAGGATGGCCAATAAATTTAAATAGTTGAATGGGAGTGATTTCGCTAAATTATATTTTTGTGCTTACTCAAGCCAGTAAAAGCAGAGAGGAAATGAGATATGTGGTCAAATTAACATAAGGGGCAGGCAAGTAAAAAGGCAGTGGTGTTTAAGAACACAACAGTAACCGGGTGGGAGGTAACCAGGTGGGAGGGTGGGGAAAAATTTTCTGCCTGACTCACAAGAGAGAGAGAGAGCCGTGTTCTTTTTTCAAGTTTTAATATGCAGTTAAAAGCAGAATACAAGTAAAATACAAGGTAAAGAAAACAACTCACAGTATTCAAAATAGAAATAGGCAATAAAGTAATACAGAATACAACAATTAAAATACAAACTAACCTTTCCTTCACAGCAAAGTGTAGCAGGGTCTGGGTGAGCCTTTCAAGTAAAAAATATCTTGTTCTCAGTCTGGCAGAACTCCCTAGAACCTCTAACCATTCTAGCATTTCAGCAGTCTACTTTATATTCCTCATAGTGATTTTTTGTGCATTTTTTTTATTTTTTGTCTCTCTCAAACACATTATAACACACTTTCTATTTATGCATCATGTGTAGGGAACCAGTCTTATAACATCAGACATATTACTCAACATTCAAGATAACCACTGGAAATTATATTTTACTTTTAGATTTCACTTTTAGTCCTTTTCATTTTTTTTCCTTTTCATTGTATGCATCCTTTCCGTTTTAGTAAATTCTATTAAAATATATAGAAGAAATCCATAACTGTTCAGCAATCCAAAAAATATCTACAGTTTAATATATTGGGTGCCTAAACTTGCAATGATTATTTTTGATTGGAGTGCTTACCATAAATGTATCGAAAGAAGTTATCCAAACTTTGGCTATTCAGGAACAGTAGCTTGTATCTTTGAAAAAAGTATAAAATATAAACAAGTTGTTTATGAATGATTATATTATTAAAATTGATGTATGATAGCTTTAGATTTCCATTCCTGGCACAAATTAACTGAATAATGCTAGCCAGTGTCCAACCTACTTCTGTGGCCTGGGAATTCAACTGAATGACAGAATATTCTATGCCAAAAGCCTGTGCTTCCAAGTGAGGGGATATTTTAACCCCATATATCTTTTCAAGTGAAGACTGTAGATATAGTCTATATTCCCTACTCTTAGGACGATATATATTGCAAGCCTCAGGGAAGAGACACCTCTAGCAGTTAGTATTAGGCATAGTACCTTGGTTAAACTGTTTGACTGGTGTAAGATACCATTGATATAGGAACTTCATTTATTGATTTTTTTATTGGATCCATTTGTGAAGTTTAGAGACAGCCACCCAGGACAAGGACCATTCCTTATTTGTCAGATGAACCCCTGCCATCCCCTTCATCTTCTTTCCAAATGCTACTTCACTGCATTTGCTTTGACCTCCCATATATCATTGTAGATCGTATTTTCTCTCCATTTTTTAAACAAACCCTTTTGTCCCAAGGGATTACTCTCCTGGTGCCATATCACTCTGGTGGAACATCTGCCCCATAACATACTCCCCAATCTGAAACTTTCATTACTGATATCTAGTATCCAAGTCTATGCCTGTGTTGAATTAGATTGCCAGTCCTCTAACAGACACTCATTATTGCACAACCATAATAGTTGAGATATCTTAAAGGCAAATATCAAATTGAGGGTATGAGACAGGTCCCATCCCCCAACACCGAAGAAATGCTACCTGGGTGAAATATTTTCAGATAGATAGTCCTAATATACACATAAGTTCCTGCAGCTGACAAATTGAGGGATAGTCTGCTGGGATGGCAGGATCCTGAGTATGTAAGACATATGGAGAATTATCTTAGTGTTTGAGCTCAGTTTATATTTAAATTTTGTCAGTAAGTGGGTTAGATTCAATTCCACATTTTCTCCCCAGGTATTCTGCACCCCCCTATAAAATTCTGGAGGGTGTACATCTGGAACTGAAATGGTATGTGATTTTAACTTAATTATTCCCTGATTTACCTTTTCTTAATTGTGAGTTCAGCTTCCGTTTTTGATATGTTCTGCATTTTAATTTTGGTGCTGAGCATCATTTCCAGGTATATTATTGCTCTATTTTCTCTGCCAGCAAGTAACAGGTCTTGAACATGGCTGAGTTCTTTTATTTTGATAAACAATTTATCCCACCCCAGTTTCTTCTTATAGCCCTGTGCTTCCATTATATCCCTTCTGATAGCCACTTTACATCCCTCTCACCATTCTCATGCTCTCCAAACACTCTGGGCTGTTCCATTGAAAAACATCTGAAAGTATGTTAACCAGCTCTTTCTTCTCCCTAGAATATATCCAGTGAAAATGAGCTCATCATCAATTTCTTAATCTTAGATACTCTGCCACTGCATTGACCACCAGGAAGATTGTCTCATGGCCAAAGTGGGAGAGCTCATGTATTGCAGATCCTTAATATCAATGCCACATCCTAGAAGTGATGAACATAAATTTGATTCTACTGCCTTGGGGTGCAAGATTTCTTGACAAGGAAGGGATGAAAACACTGGGATGAAACAACTGCTAAATATCAACCCAGCCATGTTTGTCCATCTTATCCTTAAGAGACTCACAATTATTACATAGCTTATCTACTGCAGCAAATACAACTAAGCTAAAGTTACTCATGGTAACACTAGAACTCACTTGCTGGGTAGTCTCTTGCCATAATTAGAGAACATGACTACAAAAAGACTTATTGTCATCATTAGGGGCATAAATGCTCCCAGTGGCCCAGACTTCCCTGTTATTGCTGATTTACCAAATTAACCAACTCTTTTTCCCAAGACCTTGCTAGAAGGTATGTGTAATGAGTGGCAAAAGAAGATGGCAACACCTTTTTTACCCCCCTCCTCACAGATTATGGTCTGTGAAAATTACATTGTTATCCCTCAAATTCAGTTTGGTCATTTCTCGTAGCTTCAGATTGGTCTCCTGTAAGCTAACTACATGAGCATCTGTTAGCTTAATCCTCTGAAAAATCCTTCACTGCTTGCTAGGATGAAAACATCCATCTATATTCCAGGACCAAAATGTCAAACTTTCACTTAGTCATTGGTCCATTCTCCATCTGGAGTTGGTTTCATTATCTTATGTTGCTGAACTAATCACCCGCTCCATGGTGAAATTATTCATAGGCAGATCCTTGGCTATGGGTCAGAAAGGGTTGCATCTTTGGGTTCTTATACACCTATGCCCAGGTATGATTAACCTTGCTGCTATGGGAATAAATTGGACTCCGATCCAGGTTGTCCTCCCAGACAACATCTAAAGGGATAAGGAAACCAGCATATCCTGACAATAGAAAAAATAGTGATTGGTTCTCAGTCTTCAGTCAGCCATGACACTTATTCTACTCTATCCATTGCAGCTGCAGGCCCTTCTTAACCAGATGGTCCTATGACCTACATAAATCAAAAGAAAATGGTCACTAATGGAGTTACCTGGAACAATAAAATGCAGGTGAGAAGGATATACTAAAAGTGGATAGCCCCATCACAAGAGCTGAAAGATTCGAAATTATACTATAAGTAGAGCATTGGTCATGCAACAGTTTCACACAGATACAAAAAAAAAGAAAGAAAGAAAGAAAAAGCTCACCATCCTGATCCACTGAGGATGTCTTCTAGAATGAGAAGAAAGAAGATGTATTAACCCACAGTAGGATACATTGTAGCTAATAGTAATTAATACATCATGCTCTACAACTGTTAAGCATAAACTTAGTGATAGACATATTTTGAAATAAATATTGTTAGCTATAAAAGCTGAACAAACTTCATGGGCCGGATTCACGAAGGCTTGCATGGAGTCTTTGAGTAGAGTAAGACTCCATGCAGCCAACATGTCTGCCGAGCGATCCAAGAAGAGCCGGTATTAAACTAGTCCTACACGGACAGGGCTTGGATATGCAAATTACCTCAATTGCAGGTGAAAGCTATGCAAATGAGGTAAATTTGTGATTCAGGAAATCCGAACAAGTCCGAGTAGGAGTAGTGTTACTTGCAGAAATGTACTCAGTTGATAACTGAGTACGGTTCTGCAAATAGCAAAATGGAGCCGTGTCAGCTGAAAATAAAGCATGCATGTACAGGAGGAAGCATGCCAATGGCCAAAAATATGGCCATTGGCAATGGGAAGGGTTCAAATTAAAAATGAAATAACTTTTTTTTTATCCCGATCTCCAGGGTTTAACAGTAGCGCAGTGCCACGCAAACGCGCTGCACCCTAAAAAGAAGAAAATTAATAATTAAGATCCACAAATGTGGATTTTATAGCTAAAAAGAATTTACAATGCAAGGGAATGGCAGGCTGAAGACAACATGGCCACCGAGAAGAGGTTGCTAAGGGGGGAAGCTCAGTCTAAGAGATGTAACTAAGCATTAGTAGGCAATCCTATGCAAATGAGAGTTAGGATAGTGAATCGCAAGTTGACATAGCAAATTAGCACAGTCAGTGGAGTGCAGGAGTAGGATAAGGGGAGTAACAGAGTAGAAGATAGGTGACATCACGAGGGGGGGTATGTATGAAAGGAGTGAAGCTCATTGGAGCAGAGTGTCATGTGTCAGCTTACATTAACATAATAGTGAAAGAGGTGTGTCAATAGGTAGGCCAGGTAAAGTCAAGAAATCGAAGGTGTATGCCGTGGATAACACCAACATTTCTTGCTGAGCGTGCATGCGCGCATGTACGCACCAGTAAACCCGATTAAGACAGTGTCCGCGCGTGTTAGTATGTGTGCACGCGTGTAGGCTTGAGTAAGCATATGTAAGGCTGTGTAAACAGTTGTAAATGTGTTTCCGCCGGTGTGCGCGTGTTTTAACAAGAATAAGCAAGTTGTAGTCCATGTAAGCATGTGTGCACGCATGTGAGCCGCTGTGCGTGTGTTTGCTCTTGTGTGAGTGGCGCTCACCCCCTGAAGAAACAGAAAGGAAAAAGGAAGCCCACCAAATAGTGGAAGTTACCAGGGAGTACTAGCAGAGCTAGCAGGTAAAAACAATCAGAATCAGGCAATTACCCAGGCAGAACACTAGCCCAGCCCAGCCCAGCACTTAAAACTCTACAAACAACAATCCATTATGTTTTTCTCAAAAGACACTGCAACACTGCAGTAAGGTAATAGAAGTGAAAACTGAAAAAGTTTCACTGAGGCAAAAAATGTTAGGGGCTGCCATTGCTGTTATAAGGCGACATATGCAACATGCTGAGGGTGGTGATAATGCAAATGCTGCTGGACAACCCACAGTGAGGAGACAGAGAACAGTGTACAGGCCCTGGGTTACCTACCAGGGGCTACATGAGCTGGAGATAGTGTAGCACTATTGAGTGGACAGAGACTTCTTGCAGCAAATTGTTGAGCTTTGCAGGCCACGCCTCACACACAGAACCAACAGAGGGGAACCCATCCCAGTGGAAACTAAGGTATGTGTTGGCCTAAGAATATTAGCACCAGGTACCTTCCAGAGACCAACTGGTGATATGATGGGGATAGGGATATCACAGGCATCAGCATCCAGGGTACTGCACCAGTTCCTGGATGCCATGTCAGCACATGTCGGTGATCATGTATATTTCCCCAATTCCCGTGAGGTATTGGTTAGCAATATGCATCTCTTCCAGCAAATAGTGAAATACCCTGAGGTAGTGGGTGCAATAGACTGCATGCACATATGCATCAAAGCACCAGCCGGTGAGCGGGGTAGGGTCTACTTCAACCACAAGGGCTTCCCCTCCATCAACTGCCAGGTCGTGTGTGATGCCCAGGGCATAATACTGAATGTGTGTGCTGACTGCCCTGGAAGCTACCATGATTCCCATATCTGGCATCTGATGCAGCTGTACCAGACATTTGCCAATGGTGACATCCCACAAGGTCACCTTATGGGGGATGCTGGCTATGCACTGGAGCTGTGGCTGATGACACCCATCAGAAACGCACACACACCTGAACAGGAACGCCATAATGAGGCACACACACAAACACGAAATGTAATCGAGCATGTGTTTGGGCTGCTCAAGTCACAGTTCCGGTGCCTGGACACATCTGGTGGAGCCTTGCAGTACTCACCAACTACATGTACCCAAATTGTCATGGTATGTGCTATGCTACATAATATGATCCTGTGAAAACAGCTGCAGCAGGACCAGCATAGACCTGGGCCAAACAGCCCCCCCACCATTGCCAAGGCCATCACAGGCAGAGCATGACTCAAAGGAGGAACAACCTGAGCCTGCCCCAGTAGGCAGAAGGAGGTGTGCCCAGTATGCTTTGGCCTTGGCAAAGAGACAACGTATAGCACATACACTGGCTCAGTAGGAATTCTGGAAATGATACCTCTCTCTGACCCACACATATAGTAAAAGGGATGCCTACGTTGACACTACCTGCTTTCAAACATGTATAGGGAGTGTAGTATGTGCATCCAACATAGGCAGCCCTGCATCAACACCAGAGGCATGATTGCCATGTGTTAAGCAATATAAAGCAGTGCTAAACAGCATTTACCATCATGAAGTATATGTAAACAAAATTGCACACGCCAACAACCACAGATGTTGTCAATGTAGAGTAATATTGGCCAATGTCCAGCAATGATGGTTAATATTGAGCAATGTTGGACAAGCTGGGTCTAGGTAGGGCATAGCTGAACAAAAGCCAACATGCTCATATTTGCCCTACTGGCCCCTAAGCAGTCTGGTCAGTATGAAAATATAAGCGGTGATGGGCCTCGAACCCAGGATACTATGCACTATAGTCATAGTACTGAACCATGACAGTATTGCAGTGGTTATCCTCTATGAAGAAATGTCAATAAGTCTATGCAAAGTATTTCATGGAAACCCTACAGGCACAGCATAATCCCTGTCGAGTTATGACACAAAAGTGAGACCTGCAGTAAGAATAGAACCTGACTTTCAACACACACAGTACAAATGTTAATAATGGACATGTAGACATACATCAACAAATGTAGTGGACCTCAAACAGCAACATACTGAAAGGTCACACTGGGCATGCTCACACACTTGAATACATGAGACAAATGTCAGGCAACAGAGCACTGACAGTCTGAACTGGGCATGCTCACACACTTAGGCCATGTTGGAGTACAGCATTGGGCCACACATAGCAGGCAGTTGTATGTGTTAACCCAGGAACCTCTCACTACCCAGCAATCTGCCCTGTGCACACACTTATATGACAACAGACACATAAATAATATAGTGGAACCCTGCCATAAGCAAATATGTTCTGCAGATACCTAAGCGGTTCATAGAATGTGTGAAAGCAAAGATGATAAAAACCTGCAAACAGTATCAGCAATAAACATTGTGCATCATGAAAATTATCATAGGTTCAGAGGTTGATACAAGGCTATCTGCCTTAGGGCATGTACAAGCATAGCCAGAGTGTGTTTGGCTTCTGCAACCCAGTCTAATCAGAACACTGTGCCTCTGAATAGTAGGTCACACAAGATAGCCCATTCATGTTGAGTGTACTGTACATCTGTCTAGCAGGGACCCAGAAGATATCCCATGGGTAAACGTGATCACCCATCCACATGTCAAGATGTCACCTGTAGGTGGTCAGTGGGTGGCTCTGCCTATGCAAAACTGGGGCTACACTCCTGAGTGAGTGGAGGCTTTCTGATAATAATCTGTCCCCCCGGCATGTCCTTTTAACATCAGTGCTGAGGTATATGTCCCTGGAGTGTGTAGCTCCAACTGAGTCGGATATCCAGAGGTGGAGCATGTCCAGTAACTCTGGGTCAAATATTGCCTGCAACTACAGGCACACAACACATCCGTGTAGGTGGTAAGTGACTGAGTATAGCTGGAGTTACTGTATTGGAACTGTGCAGGGCATCTGTGTGAGTCCCTACATCTGCTCGATGAGTAACATTTGTGGCCATTACAGTTGCTGCAGGTGTCAGGTAAGGTACATCCCAAATGTGGCATAGTAACCAAGCATGGTCATGAAGAGTATAGGGGCACAATGACCACATGTGATCAACATGTGAAACCATGTGGGATATGGTGGGCTATGTAGACGTACTGTCTAACCACTATGGCAATAGGATTGTCAAAGGCGAGAGTACGAACAAGTTGTGTCCCCAAAACCATAACAACCACTACTGTATGTAATGGATTACAACCTATGTGGTAATGTGTGGGCATTTGGTCATCCTCAAAGGGGATGACTATGCAACTAATGGCATGTAGCCATGGGCCATGGCTCAGGCACCATTCAACCTATCTCTGTGAGACCCTGTATGAGTATGCATGTGGCAGCAGGAGAGCTGATTATGGTACCCAGCTTGCAGTCATCTGTGAACATGGGCAGCCATAACCCTCCTGTGATAGCCTGTACATCACACAAATGTATACTGGACAAGAGTGGTCCAGAACTGAGCCTTGTGGGATGCCATGTGTAATTGGTGTATAGTCAGACATGGCACCTGCAACACTGAGCAAGTGGGTGCTATCCCTGATCCAGGCAGCAATCCATCATGTCAGATATGTGTCGATATTGATGCTGGGGAGCCTATGCATAATGTCCAAGCAGGGAATTGTGTTGAAGGGTTGTGCAAGGTCCAGCCAGGCTGTGTCGATAACCGTCCCAACACAGATGGATCTGGTAACTGTGGAAAGAATATGAACAGGTCCAACAGGCAAGATCTGCCCACAACAATGCTGTAATGTGTAGGACCCAGTGTCTGTAGGTTTCCCATGTCTATGTGCATGAGTCCCATTACAATACACCCCATAGCTTTGCAGAACAGGCTAATTAGCCTTTTAGGCCAATATTGCCTGTGGTCTGTTGTGGCAGTATTCAGTGGAGCAGGACCACTATCGCTGTATGCCATTCCGTGGGTACATATCCTGCAGTAACTCTTATGTCGAACAGTGACGTAATGTGAGTGTTATGTCTGTCATGAAGGCCATATACGACACAGGCTGGGACACCGTCTGGTCCCATTGATGCTGTGCTGTCCGCTGTGGGGTGGGCAGCACTCACCTGTTTACACGTGATGTCTGGGAGGTTACACTCTGTTGGTATGGACAGTACCACCTTAGGGGGTATGTGGGGGACACATCTGCACTGAACCTGTTTGCCAGGATGATGGCAATGTCAGTGGGTTCAGGGTATGTTTAGTCAGTATGCAGTAACACACAGCATATCAGTGAGTGTCCAGCCAGGTACCCAAATTGACTGAAGAAGGCCTTGTGAGTGTCTGACATTCCAGTGCAATTGTCCGTTAGAAGCGTGCCTGACAAAATTACCCAAGTGATTGTAGCTATCTGCTAGTACAGATCACAGATGCCTTCCCTGTCTGGGATTGTGCTCTATCATGTAGTAGCTTCCCCATTTGTTGTAAAGCATATGAATGGCTGGGGTTTACCACACATGTCCACTGCCATTGCAGGAATGAGTCCAGTTGTTATTTTGGATGTAACGATCCATGCGGTCCACTATGTGTCCATAGAATGTGTATGTAAAGGATACAGCAGTCTGAGCCATACTTACCACTGACCCAGGGTCTCTGAAGGATACCACCATGGTTTGGAGTAGTGTGACTTTTTCCTATGGGTAGTTCACCAACATTACCCAGGAAGGGTGTGGGGACGGGATACGGATGTCCAATGAGATAAAGTATGTTCTGCCTTAGCAATGAGGGGTATATCGCAGGTGTGGAACATAGAGTCCCCATGTCAGTACTGATCATGTCTGATATGTTGTCCCCTCAAGTGGGTGTGGTGACCAGTTGTGCCATAGTATATGAGTGTAGAAATAGTAGCAACTGTTGGTCGAGGGTGTTGTGGCCTGAGTACTATCCACAGTCAATGCATGGGTATTTGACGTCACCCAATATAATGGTGTTTGGGGAGACCTTCCTATTGTCCAGTGTTCCCAGGAAAGCTGAGTGGGGTTGCTGAATTGGGGAGTGTGGTCTGTAGTAGGCAACAAACCAAAAGGCCAATTTGCACAATGTAAGGTGCATATGTATGGTCTGTGATGCTTTGTGCAGTGCTACCAACCCGGAGGTATGTGTATCTGTGATGTATATGGATACACCCCCTATTTGTGTTGGCCATTCCGAGTTATGTGGTCAGAAAGCATGGTACGAAATACAACCTGGTAGTGCTGGTGTGCATGTGGGAGCCTGAACCATGTGTCTGTTAGTGCACAGATATTGCTATCCTCCATACTGAGGAGATTCCTGAGTGGGCGCAATTTGAGGGTAATACATCTGGTGTTGAGCTGCATTACCCTCAGTGTCGTGTACTCTGTAATGGCTATGGAGGTGGTTTTGTCCTTTGAGCCCCGCTTAAATAAGACACTATGGTGGCAGCAAGTGCCCTAGCCAGTATTCAAATGTCCAAGGGTGACAGGTGCAAGCTGTCCATAGGGAAGCTACGTGGCATGTCGAGCATGTCACCCCAGGGTGACAGACACTGTATCCCCTTTGAATAACACCAATATGCTAGCCAACTGTTAAACGTGATCAGTGTGTTGGTATACTGTGACATCATACTTGGTGAGTGTAAGATGCTAGACAAGGTTAGGGTAATAGTGGGCTGGCCTACATGATCACAGAGTTCCTCTATGTTTCATGTCATGTGGTCCAGGGATGAACGTCTGAGGTTGTATGCACCAGCATGGACAATGATGGTGCCAGTCCTGGACTTGCTTTACAGTGACCTTTGCAGTGACCTGAGTGCATGTGTTATGTGGCGGATCCTGGCACCTGAGAGACAGCTCAAAGTGACTATTCCCATGTTTGGCCTGGTGAGTGGGACGACAGAGTGTTTGACATTAAGTGTTACCTATAACAAGCGTATCAGGTGTGTTGTTTAGCCCAAAGGGCAGTGACTGTGTGGCACACTGACATTGTGAACTGTGTGACATGTGGGCATTGTAGTGGGGTAGCAGTTGTATGTGTGTCTGCTGTGGAGGTCTCTGCTGCTCAGGCAGAGTATATGTAGAGCCTCCGAATATGTGTATGTGTGATAATGTGGTTTGTGTGCTGTCACTGTCGGTGTATGTGAGACTGATATGTGGTGTGTGTGGTCACCCTCACCACCTGATAGACTATGCCAGTCATGGGTCGTGAGAGCTCAGCGTCCTGTATGTTAATGTTGTTGCATCTCCCACATATATGTGATTGTGATGTGAGGAGGAGAGGGTTGTCTGTGTACATGAGGCAGATGTGACATTGTGTCATAACCACAATATTCATTAGCTGGACTGGAGAGTACACATTAAACCGACCCCTGGACATGCCAGTGTATTATGATCACATACTCTGTAGCCTGAGCACAAAGGATCAGTAGGGTGTTAAGTGTGTAAATGTGTATAACCGGGATTAGTGCTCAGGTTTGTTGGTGTTTTGTAAAGAGTAGCTGAGAAGGAGTCCAGACTGAGAATCATGACATGTCCTTCAGCTATGTAATAAATAGTAATGCACACGCATATATGTGCTGAGTCAGGGACAACTGTACCTTACTGACATTGCCAACATCCTATCAGACAGGCCCATGTACACATACCCACCTCCCACAGACGATAGTTCCTGACATCATTCCAGGAGATATCACATGTAGAATGGCTGAACAGCTCCGCCCAAAGCCAAAAGCATGGCAGCAATTGGATTACATTGTTTCCCAATATGTGTCATGCATGCACTACAGAACAAACAGACCCTGCACCAGAACAGTCTGTTGAGCCTCACCCATTCCACAGGACCTGCAACCATCGAATGTGTTACAGCAACATAAGGCACTCCCCACATGTGTGGGTGCACAACACACCATGGGAAGTATAGTCCAGTAAGCCTATAAAGTCTGATCTGCAAGGCCATGGAGTGCATCATGGCAGACGTGATAAACAAAGCTATTGGAAACCGACAAACACACAACCCTACCAACTGTGGTATGTTCATGTGCAGATCATGGTTCCAAAGCAAGCTACACCATCTGTAAGCCAGCCACCCAGGACATACATCATGGAACAGAGCTACACATGTCCCACATAGATTTTGAACAGCTCTTCATCAACATCACAGACACATGTCGTATCCACAAAATCAACAATCTCTGCAGAGATATGTGCTGACATATGAAGGGATGTCAATGTGTCCACAGATAGATCACACAAGGTGAGACTCACGGGGTCCTGTACAAGCTGTTGATACCTGGCAACCTACATGGATCATTCCTGGGATTGCAAAACAATGTGTACACACATTACCATGTCCAGTCTGATGATGTCATCATCCTACAAATATACCAGGAGAACATAAATCACCAAGTAAACTCTCTAGTATCATAACATAGTTAGGTAGGGGTTTGAGTCCTGTAAACACCAAGTGTGTGTGTGTGTGTGTGTGTGTGTGTGTGTGTGTGTGTGTGTGTATGTGTGTGAGTTGGGTGGGGGGATGTGTGTGGTTTCCTTTGAGAGAAGTAGCCTTTTTGGAAACTGGTAAAATACATTAAAAGAGGTACATCCCTCTTTGGAAAGTCTGATAATGTCAGCATCCTACAAATATTCAAGGAGAACATAAACCACCTTGTAATGCATTTAGCGTGCCGTGTTAATGCGTATCTCTCTAACATCATAACATAGCTAGATCGAGGTTTGAGTCCTGCAAACGCCAAGTGTGTGCCTGGAGAGGGGGTGTGTATGTGTGTTGTTTCCTTTGAGAGAAGTATCCTTTTTGGAGACTGAGAAAACACATTAAAAGAGGTACATCCATCTTTGGAAAGTCTGATGATGTCAGCATCCTACAAATATTCAAGGAGAAGATAAACCACCCAGTAATGCATATAGCGCGCCGTGTTACTGCATATCTCTCTAGTATCATAACATAGCTAGATAGGAGTTTGAGTCCTGCAAACACCAAGTGTGTGTTCCACAGGTGATCAATGCAGTGTGGGTTTTGCTTTTACTACGGTATGACATATTTTCAAACAGTATGTGCATTGTACACATTGGGTATCTGCGTGTCAAATAAATATGTGTACATATGACCTCAATCAGTACATAGGTGTGAAGCCTGCATACGACATGAATACATTTGTAACCTTCGACAGATTGTGCCGCTGCTTCACAAATCATAGGTCACATATGTATGTCTGTGTCAAGCCCGGCCAATGTAGTGATCCGTGGCCAAGAACATCTCTGCCACACACACCCATGACACATACTCTAGAGTACTATGAGTTAGGGTAATTGCTGGGGTATATGTCAGACATGTTCATACACAACGACTGGCAATAATGGACAGTCATTATAGGTGTACACCAGCCCTGTGGATATGCATGCAGGCCCCTAATGTGTTATGTGAAACACCGAGGGTATGGATATGTGGATACCAAGGGACAGATGACATAACACGTGTCTGTCTGTACACATTGGTACCCAACATACATGTTGAGGGCTACCATCTATGTGGTACTGTCGGGATAGTATGTATAGTAAATGTGGATGAATATGCCATAGATGGCTTACTGCTATACAGCATGTATTTGACAACAGGTATCTGTCTGTATGTTACCCTTGTGTAGGATATGCATCCCATCCAGGGAAAGCAGTGTAGGCCAATGCATGCATTTCCAGATGTTGATGGACATATCCCTAATGTATTTGCATGTACCTAAGAGGGCTATATGCCACACAGGTGTAGTCCCAGGAACATGTGGCAGTCAGTACCACTGGTTACTGTTATTGTATGGTACTGGAAGGATCCAACTGTTACTGAGTTCCCTACAACTGTGAGTCATTTGTCAGGACATCATCTAATGATTGGTTATAGTCATGCTGTTGAGATGGTGTATACTACCAGACTGCAGATCATTCACAGATATCAACAGTATCACCCACAGCATAGTGCCAACCCATGTCATACACACATGTGTACCCATGTTAGTACATATCTGTGGTAGAATACATACTCGCCATCGAAAGATACCATGAGATGTTAATGTGTAGAACAGGGTATGTCGCACATCCCACTTGTCCACTATGCATGTACACGCAGACAGTGCACACACACCATGTTCACAGATGTACACCCGGTAATTTGTAATGCACACATCACACACGTACTGTCCACTCACTAACACATGCTGGCAACACTGTACACTTCAGCCAAGTGGCACATAGGTGGACATTACATACTCAGGACTAACACTGGTGTAAACAATCCTACAATGGCTATCACAGCCATGATGCATACTGCCTGCTCAGGTATTCCTACATAGATATCATTACACTTTTCTGTTTGTCAACTTGCTACTATTGCTACACTGCTATAATGTCACCCTGTGCATTAGAACCATGTTAGCCTGTTCCTGCATTAATGTTACAGATGACAGGAGGTGGCACAGGTGTCATCATATGCACAGGGTGTGTTGTAGGTATGCCAGAGCCCAACATTGACCCATCCAATTGTCATGTGTGTATGTGTGTGTCTGTGTGTGTGAGGGACAACAGTACTGCATGGGCCAATGTTGATGCAATGTATGTGTGTATGTGTGAGCCCTAGTTGTATTGTAAATGTGTGTGTGTGTGTCTGCATGCACACAACTCCACCATGTGGCTGCCATATACGAGCGGTTGTGGGACAGCCACAGACTGCACTTGCTAGGCTGTACAGATCACTGTCTCCAGCCACGGACACGGTACCTGTGCCTAGCAGGGGTGCTACGGGCAGTATCAGGTACCAACCCTGACTGGGTGCTGTCATCAGCTGCAGAGGTATGATGACTGGACCCATGTCCCTGCTGGGATTGGCTAGTGCCATGTGCACGTGGTCTAGTAGGACGGTCAATGGACAGGCCAGCCCCAGCATTGCTAGGGCTGGTACTGCCACTACAGGAGCAGCTCTGATCCATGGACCATCTCCGCCGACTGCCAGCTGATGCTGTTGCTGGCATGCATCCGAGTCAGCTTTTCATCTGTCCTGCATGTTCCTGGCTCATGGCTAACACATCGTGGAGGACATCTAATGCCTCCCTCCAACGGCTATCAATGACCTCGGTGTAATTCTGGATGGCACCAGCAAGGTCACGGATGCTGTCATTGATAGCAGTGTAATGGGCCCTCTGCGCCCTTAGTCCCTGTCGGGTGTTCGGTTTCATACGTGCCTGCATTACAGCCCGGAACATACTGGAGGTTGTAATACTGCTGGGGGCACGTCTGCCAGGGGCAATACGACCAGTGGTGCTCCCCCGAGAAACCCTGGACATCCACCTATGTGGTACCGTCCCAGTAATCCGGCTATGGCTGCTGTGAGGGGATGCACGTGCCATAGGTACCACACTCTCCTGGTCAATGCCAACTGTATGCTGTCCCTCAGCTAAGGCCATTGGTGACGAGGGATGTATTGGCAGTATGAGTGTGCACATAGATGGGGTTGACCGTTGTGTAGTGTCGATTGGTGGACCAATGACAGACCCTGTCAGACCTTCATTGCCACAATACATGTCTCATCATCTCCACTATTAGTGGCAGTGACATCAGGTTCCCTGTTGCATTCAGCCACCCCTAGCTCAGCACCTGTGGAAGGAAGACAGGAAACACACTTTACAATCTGTACATGATGTTAGCACACATGCACTCATGAACACATGCACACATGCACACATGAACACATGCACACATGCACACATGCACACATGCACACATGAACACATGCACACATGAACGCATGCGCACATGAACACATGAACACATGCACACCTGAACACATGCACACATGCACACATGGACACATGAACACATGAACACATGCACACATGCACACATGCACACATACACACATGCACACATGAACACATGAACACATGCACACATGCACACATGAACACATGAACACATGCACACATGCACACATACACACATGCACACATGAACACATGAACACATGCACACATGCAAACATACACACATGCACACATGAACACATGAACACATGCACACATGCACACATGACCACATGCACACATGAACACATGAACACATGCACACATGCACACATGAACACATGAACACATGCACACATGAACACATGAACACATGCACACATGAACACATGAACACATGCACACATGAACACATGAACACATGCACACATGCACACATGAACACATGAACACATGCACACATGCACACATGAACACATGAACACATGCACACATGCACACATGAACACATGCACACATGCACACATGAACACATGCACACATGCACACATGCACACATGAACACATGAACACATGCACACATGCACACATGCACAGAAATACACTGCTCACCACAGCACATACACACACACACACACACACACACACACACACACACACACACACACACACCAGCAATCCAACACATACACAATAGTGGGTGATGGTGGGTCACAGTATCATAAGGCAAACAGTCACCACACATGTGTCAGCATGCAGAATATGTGTTGCACAAGACCATGCAGTGCAAGTGTAGACAGCCCAATCTAATGACATTATATATGCCGTTGATGCATGTGTGTAGTTGTTCAGTGATTAGGTACACCCTGGAACAGAGAGTGTACACGGACACAACATTGCTGTGCAAGTATTATCCGCTCTGCAATGTCATGTGCACCATCACTCAATGGTATACATACCATGGCTGCATGTGTTATCTGTGTGACACATAGATTGCCATGTCAGATGACAGTGTCTGTGTCCATAGCACATAATAGTGGGCACAGGTGTAGCAAATGCATGCAATGTACAGACATGGGATGAGTGGTACATGTAGACGTGAAGGAATCACAATGCTCTACATGGACATTGTACAGTGATTATGGTGAGTGTGGGACATATTGCAGATATGTTAGTGCCAGCCACGACATGGCATGCTACACAACTGCAACATTAAACACCACACATACCCAATGTGTGTCATGTGACCTATACACCCAATAGCATTCCAGGACATATATGTCACTCTTTGTACAGATGGCGACTGATGTGCAGAATGTGTATACCAGCATATGTAAGCACACACACAACATGCTATGCATGATGTGTATAGGTGCATATGTTTGCACACACAGAACAATGAGGCACACAGCAAAGACTGCTATGTGTAGTACTGTGGTCACTGTAACTGGATGGGGTGTAGTACCATGTGCCATCATCATCATGCATCTTGTGGTCACTCACAGCTACTACTGTGTGACAGACCACCGCCTATCATGCTGTACCTGAAATGTAGTGCCGTGAATATGTTCACTATTACACAGCCACTTTGTACATAGGTGTATTAGGTTCCCAGTAGGGAGCATTGTCTCACATGACTGTGGTATGTGTTGAAGAGTGTTGCACAGCCCCATGATAGGCCTCTACCCCCGAGATATGTTATTTGTGTGTGGATGACATGTGGGATATTGAAGTGTGACCTTACAGCGGATGTGTGGTTACGCCATATGTAGCATGACTTTGTGTACTGCATGTGATACATGTGTAATGTTGTGTACAGGTGTTGCAACTATGCCTATCCAATGTGCAGTACGGAGTTGCCACAACTGTGTGTCATGCTCTGTGCATTGCATGTCCTTGAGGCAGCTACTGACATTACTGAGCTGTACAATGTCTCACAGCAAACATGCATGGCATGCATTATGCGTAGGTGTGTTACGTGTACATGGCCTACACCTCACCTATGACATGCATATTTCATTACCAACATTGCAGGTATAACACACTCACCAGCATGGATTGGCTGCCCTGCCGTCACACCAGAGGGACCTACGAGAATATGAGAGGGTCCGTCAGTGGCCACAACTGTGGCATTGCTACAGTGGGTATGCTAAACTGCAGTACAACAACAGTCAACAGTCACAGGTGTAGGGATATTAATCAAACTATCCGTATTGCACAACACTAGGCAGCTGAACTGCTAAACACACAGTACACATCTCATGTACACATGATCTAACAATACAGTTAACTGTAGTCTACAGATTGGGCATGTTACCTGCTTGCTCCAGATGGATGTGTTGGGTGGCTCCGGCCTCCATTACAACACATGTCAGTGGTTGATGTGGCTGTTGTCCAGGAGCCACCACACTTAGGAGCAGCTCCTCCACTCTGGTGAGGGGGGGATGAATGGCCACCCCTCCACTTGTGGCAAGCTGTTGTCTTTGGATATCAGACACACACCACCGGACTTGTCTAATTAAATCACTGCAGTGATGGCATACCTGCTCATATGTCCGGTTATGCATGTCTATGTCATTTACCTGACTAACAAGTTCTTGCCACAGTGCAGTCCACTCCTGCTGGTGCTGGCTGCTTCTGGAGAAGAGCATTGTGTACCACTGCAATAGGCTGTTGAGTATCACCTCTTCCTCATCTGCTGTATACACTGGGTTGCAGTGGTGGGCCATCTAGATGAAAAAGATATGAACAATATGTGTGAGAGTGTCCTGTGTCACACTTTACACCTTTACCCACAGATATCACTTTACTGCCATATATACCATCCTATTGTCTGTCAGAGGTTGCACATGTTCAATACCACTTATTGGTTCTCAGGCCACAACTAACTAACACTGCCTGGCAGACTCTATATATTGCATCACTATACAACAGTACCCAACACACTGTTTGTGACACATTGCACAACCTCAAGACAAGGGTGTATATCACACCGATGCATGAACAGAGATGTCATTCATTGCAATGGATGTATAGTACAGGTACAGTAGTACCAATCAACCACCCTAGTCATTGATGCCATAGCCCTGCCTAACAGATGTGTCCAGTTGTTACTATAGGTGGCATACTGCTGTAACAGACTATATATGTTGCTGGATACACACATTTACCCTGTAACACACATATGATTGCGGCCATTGTACAGGCATAATCACACACACATCAGGCAAACATACAATGCACCACTGTATGCCAACACAGATGAGCATTACCTGTGTACCATACGGTACTGTGTGCCACTACTTACACACCCTTATGTCTGCATTCTGTCCTCTGTGGAGACTACAGGAAACACACATGACAGTGTTTCCAAGCAATGTGAACACACACCATACTGTGCTGTTTAGGCCTACAGCTTCAGGTAGTACTACAGTTCATATTGGTGATGGATTCACCAGCAGTACCACTCACTAAGCATACATGTATTGCTTTAGCCTACAGTGTGACACCACATTTGTCAACAGAGAACTACGTCACATCATCTGCCGTACTACTATGTCTGCCTAACAGTACATTACACATCAGTTGCTGTCCTCACAGCTAGGATAGGCACTACCATGTCAGATACAACATCACACTAAGCTATCACACCTTTACAGACCTTGCACACATTCAGCGTTACACGTATTTGTATTGCATTAAGTACATGTGTGAGTGCATAGTGTCATAGGTAGGTAATATGCTGTTGGCCCTAGGGCCTACGGCAGCCTAGCCATATGCTACCATATGCTACCTTGACCTTTGACACACATGTACTTTGATTTCACTTGCCCCTGCCAACCTAAACCACAGAGGTGTTTCCGGGGGTGTATTACCAATCTCCCACAAAATCATCAGGGGTATTTATAACAACTGCTAAGGATGAGCCTTGTTTGCTATTGCTATGTGGTCTATTCTGGTGTATGGCATATCTCTGTGATGGGAACCTATCCCTCCAGCATGTGCCATTTACTGAGCTGACAAGGTTTAGGGCCCTAGACCGTGTATCCCAGAGGGATTGTGATAGGTTGCCATGGTGGGTGTCACCCAGCTATGGGTGTGACATTCCTCTGTATGTCTGGCAGAGGTCACCCCTGTGTGGCCAGTATGCAATACAGTGTACTTGTGGTTTTGTGAGTCAGTCTGCACAGGGCATCTGTTTGCAGCCAGTATTATCCTCTGGGGGGGTCTGTCTGTGGCCTGTTCACCTGGTGTAATTGTCATGTGAAGTACATACCACACAGAGCATTGTGATGAGTAGAGGGGAACTCTACCCTAGACTTCCATAGCTCACACCTGTTGTCATGACACATACCACACAGACAGATTACAGGTGTAGTGTGGCACTGTCTTCATCAAAGCGGAGGCTACTGTCCACCTTCACTGTTAGGGAGATCTCTACCTATGTGGTAGTGAATGGGTACACTATTTTGGGGAGGTGGAATGGCACTGCAGTATCAACACTTGTCTACAGTCCATGCCTTGATCACCACACACCTGTTGCGCTACATATGAACCCGTGTCGCTCTGTCTCTCTCTCTCACTCTATACGTATACATATATATATATATATATATATATATATATATATATATATATATATATATAAATATTATATACATGCATATCTATACACATACATATACATGTACACATCCATTGCTGTACACATGGATGTACAAATAGGCACATGTACAGTCCACCTTTCATGGTGGGGATATCACATATGCGACAGTTGTGGGATGTACAGGTATGTGATTACATTGCACAGTCTTGTGCAGAATGCATGTGGTTGTCCTCAGCCCTTGTAGCATTAGCAGGCCTCACTGGCTGTAACACAGCAGATCTGACAAATCTGTCCCACAGCACTTAACCACCACATGACATATATCAACACTATCATAGCTGGCCTTAGGCATAGGCCAACTGGGTGGCTGCCTAGGGCACCGCTGTAGCAGGGGAGCTTTACCACTATTTATGTGGTGTAGTAAGACAAGGATGGGGGCACCAGGAAGTGTGGTAGGGTGTGCTGTGGAGCCCTTTTGCCTAGGGCACCAGTTGACCTACATCCACTCCTGCGCTCTGCATGCTGTTTTCTAAGCCACACAGTTCGACCTACAAGGATATATGCAGATATCAACCTTCACTGACAGATATCTGTCCACCCTTCACTAACAGATGCATTATGTCCCTTGCTATAGGCACATGTTTAGATACAGATAGATACATACTGCTGCCACACATGGATGATTTGCAGTGTGTAGAGTACTCTTCAGGAACATCTACAACATGCCAACACATACATGTGTGTTACATACCTTACCTTAGTATTTCCCTGCTCCGTGTGTTACGGTTTTGTAGTTTTTTTTTTATTGGTGTTTTTTTTTTTTGGTTTTCGCCCTATATTCAACTTTCTGTCTCTGTTTCTCACTCTGCTCTGTTCTGTCTCTGTTTCTCACTCTGTTCTGTTCTGTCGCTGTCTCTGTCTCTGTTTCTCACTCTGTTCTGTTCTGTCTCTGTCTCTGTTTCTCATTCTGTTCTGTTCTGTCTCTGTCCCTGTTTCTCACTCTGTTCTGTTCTGTCTCTCTCTGTTTCTCACTCTGTTCCGTTCTGTCTCTGTCTCTGTTTCTCACTCTGTTCTGTTCTGTCTCTGTCTCTGTTTCCTCACTCTGTTCTGTCTCTGTCTCTGTTTCTCACTCTGTTCTGTTCTGTCTCTGTCTCTGTTTCTCACTCTGTTCTGTTCTGTCTCTGTCTCTGTTTCTCACTCTGTTCTGTCTCTGTCTCTGTTTCTCACTCTGTTCTGTTCTGTCTGTCTCTGTTTCTCACTCTGTTCTGTTCTGTCTCTGTCTCTGTTTCTCACTCTGTTCTGTTCTGTCTCTGTCTCTCACTCTGTTCTGTTCTGTGTCTGTCTTTGTCTCTGTTTCTCACACTGTTCTGTTCTGTCTCTGTCTCTGTTTCTCACTCTGTTCTGTTCTGTCTCTGTCTCTGTCTCTGTTTCTCACTCTGTTCTGTTCTGTCTCTGTCTCTGTTTCTCACTCTGTTCTGTTCTGTCTCTGTCTCTGTTTCTCACTCTGTTCTGTCTCTGTCTCTGTTTCTCACTCTGTTCTGTTCTGTCTCTGTTTCTCACTCTGTTCTGTTCGGTCTCTGTCTCTGTTTCTCACTCTGTTCTGTTCTGTCTCTGTTTCTCACTCTGTTCTGTTATGTCTCTGTCTCTGTTTCTCACTCTGTTCTGTCTCTGTCTCTGTTTCTCACTCTGTTCTGTTCTGTCTCTGTCTCTCACTCTGTTCTGTTCTGTCTCTGTCTCTCACTCTGTTCTGTTCTGTCTCTGTTTCTCACTCTGTTTTGTTCTGTCTCAGTCTCAGTCTCTGACTCAGTTTCAGTCTCAGTCTCAGTCTCTGTCTCAGTCTCAGTCTCTCTCTCTCTCTCACTCTCTATCTCACAGCACCTGCAATGATATAATTGCATGTGTGGACTGCAGGCACAGCCTGCTTTTCTAGGTATCTGCACTTGTGCATGTGACAACCTCTGCACCAATTGCTGCCCACCATTCAGTAATTGCATGCAGCCTGCTGTTTGGTGATAGGTTCATAGGTTGGTACTAGGCTATCAGCCCTAGGGCCTATACAAGCCTAGCCATAACAATTCCCTGGCTATTTCTTCCCACACTATTTACTTCCCTGGACCCATGTCTAGCAGGGCAACTGACATGATCCCCGGGGTGAATTTCCTTTCTCCCATCTAGTCATCAAGGTTACTTTTGAAGAGAGCCAGAGAGGCACTCTGCTTGACATGTATGGGCAATCTATTCCAGAGTCTGGGGAGTCTGGGTCAGGAACCTATCCCTCCAGCATGTTTTGTTTATTGTGATGACAAGGTTTAGATCCCTGGAGCGTGTAGCTCTGAGGGATTGGGATTTCTTTAAGTGTAGCATGTCCAACAGCTCTGGGTTTGACATGGCCTTGTATGTTAAGCAGAGATCACCTCTGAGTAGACGATATGCGACAGAGTATAGCTGGAGTTTTTTAAGGCAGTCAGCATAGGGCATCTGCTTTAGGCCTGTGATTCTTTTAGTGAGGTATTTCTGCGGTCTTTCCAGTTGTTGCAGATGTCTTGAGAGGTACATACCAAACAGGGTGTTGTATTCTATAATGGGTCTAATGAGGGATGAGTACAGTGGGACAATGACCTCCTTTTTTCTGGATGAAAAGCCCTTAGTGATGAGGTGTGCCACATAGAATGATTTCCTGACTGTTGTGGCAATGTGGTTATCGAAGGTGAGACCACTGTCCACCTGTGTCCCTAAGTCTCTTATCACACTTTCGGTGTTTAGTGTACTGCCACCTATATGGTAATTCACGGATACATGTTTTTTCCCAAAGGGGATAACTATACATTTCTTGACATTGAGCTTGAGCCCATGGCTTTGGCACCAAGCATCTGTTTCTGTAAGGTTGCATTACTCACTTTGATTGCAGCCCACTGCTATAAAATGCTAGGTTAGGTAGGCATAGTCCTTTCATATTTCCAAGGTGGGGCCCATGCTTGTTTGCTCTGGACACTATTGTGTCAGTCTGAAGGTTGGTATATGTCTCTTATCTGATGCTAGGGTTGTAGCCAGTTATATGCATGTTGTACTCAAACCTGAATGTTGCTGCTTCCAGTACACACATCTCAGTGTAGACATGTACTTACCCCTCCAAATGCTAACACAGGATACATGGGAGTATGTACTTTTTTCTGACTTACACAATTAACTGCCATACAAATGTGGTTATTGCACTGTATTCCTGTGGCCAGTATTAATCCTGGTCTGATACTGTGTGGTGTTTATAAGGTGCTACTGTAACATTATTCCCTGCTAGGATGGCTGGTTCTCCTTTCACAGTCATGTCATGCAATTCCACAACCACTGCTGGGAAAGACCCAGAGAAAAGGATTTGTGTTATGCCATTCCTAATTAACATTTACATTCCCTCATTGTAATGCATGATATATTTATTTCAGAACCAAGTTATTCATATATCTGCTGTGGCTTAGTGGTGATTCATGCAGTCTATTGTGTCAATGGTCTGGGGTTCGAGACTGTGGTAGAGTTTTATTCTGTGTTTGCTGATTTTGCTGTTCAGCAGAACAAGGGCCCTGCCATAGAGTGACTAAGGCACTTTTAAGCAGTTGTAAGCGGGTTTGTGTGACGCTTAGCAATGCTTAGCTAAGCGCACACATACGCACACTCACTTAAACCCGCTTACTACCGCTTAAGATTGCTTACTCCCACTAACCCCTGCGCTAATTTCTTTTAAAGAAAAGAAAATGGGGAGATAGGAAAGTGGTGAAAAAGGGGGCACAAAGAGGGACAGACAGTAGGTAAACAAGCTTGGGATGTGCAGGACGGGTGTAGAGAAGGTCCATAGCTGCCCATTTCTTTAACAGCAACAGCTGTGCATATGCAATGAATTTGGAGTGAAATTTGAAACCTTCCACCCCTGGGAGAGGGGTGAGGACAACAAAGTATGTTGTACTGCCAATTCTAATTATCAGCTTAAATGTTTGTCCGATGGACATGTGTGCATAATGGGCAGCTATGTATAGGGCGTAATTTTTTTGTGGGTACAGATTGCCCTTTTTTTTTTTTTCAGGTGAGAGTGGGAAGTGAGGTAGAGGAAGTAGGTATGTCCAGGGAGGTAGGTTGGGAAGGTAAACAGACAAGACAGACAAGATGCATACAGGGGTGGTGTATGACACATGGGGTGGGTGAACACAATTGACGGGGTCAGATGTTTGGAAATCGCAAGTCCATGAGCCCACAGATGGTAACAGTGGAATTGAGATCCCCAGCCATGGGCAGTCACCACTGAACCTTCACAGCCCCGGGGGTGGCTGTGCTGGGGGCTGCGTAGGGCGGGCAGGCTCACCAGTGAGACGTGCTACTCTCGCCTCAAGCTGGCATAAGGGATCAACGACTGAACGCTGGATCTCCCTACACACCACAACCCGGATCCTTCAAAGGGTGGCAGGTGGCCCTTCTCCGCCCATGCTTGCACAGGGGGGATGAGCCCCATCCCCTGCAGCTCTTCCACCTGAAGGCGGCACAGGACCGACAGAGGAGGGCAGCCCAGGCTGGGCACCAGACCTGCTGGTGCCAGGTGCACTCGCCGGCTGAGGAGGGACAGGTGGGTCCACTGGGACCAGCCTTCCCATACGTTCTGTGATTAGGTGTGTTTAATTACAACATAAGCAAAACAGCAATCCAGATTAGTTGTAACAGCATGCAATAATATTCCCATTAACCCAACACATCAAGGGTACAACAGTTGAACAGCAAGTATAACACATGCATATATTGAACCACAGTGGTTATTCCAACAGCATGCTGGGATGTTTGGTAGCAACAGGCCACCATGATTGTGGTGTTTAAACAGGGCACATGCATCAACGTGAATGCAAATATTTATAGAACAATAGGACATAAGTCCCAACAAATATTTAAGATTACACATACCCATTGAGGTGTGGAACTGCATGGTTTATGCACATACAGTAGGGTGTAAAAAATACCTCGGTTAACATCTTTTAATGACCTTTTCATCTACACTACATTCCTAGTGACTGCAAGTGTATATTCCCTACATGTATTATTACACTTGCCACCATACATTAGGTTGTGTAATGGGTTTGGCTAGTTCAATATATGCCTGACCTATATCTGACATACTAACTGTCCAGGATGCAGATGTTACTGCTACATATTTCTTGATTGCATTTATATTTCTTTATCTACATATCTGGGATGTTTTCACATGACATTTTCACTTCGATTTATACAGAACCCTGTATTTCTTGACACACACTCACATTTTTGGGGAAAAAATAATATGCTACACGTGTGCCAGTTTTACTTATTCATACCAGCCAGTAACTGACTGTTGTGGACTGTATATATGTTTCACAGCTGCTATCACTTCCATCACCCACTTTATATAGGACTGTACAACTCTGGGTTGCCAGTACCTTTTCAAACAGTACTGTTTGTATAATGCAAGGGTACAACAACATTTCAGACTCTGTGACACAAACACACTCTGGGTTTTAGACCATTATTAATGACATTACACACTTTTCCACAGGCTCACTCCTTTATTTGTTTTAACTGTGTATATGGCAGACATGTTCAAGACATATTATACCTTTATTAATAGGTTAGCACACTCTTTTTTCAGGCTCACTCACTTATTTTATATGACAGTGCCTGCAGAGATATTATTCCAGGCATATGTTACCTTTCTTAATGGGTTACTACACTCTTTTTCTGCCTCTCTGATGTTTTTATCTGACAGTACATGCAGAGGACTTATTCAGGCAATTTTATGGCTGTATTATTGGACTACAACACTTTCTTTCATGCTCTCTCCCATATTTTATATAACAATACATGCAGAATAATCACTAACCTGCCTGGTGGCGCAGCCTTAGCAGCTAATCAGCATAGGCTTGCTGATTCATAGCACAGTCACCTGCAGCTGTAAAGTAAATGAGGGGATATTGAGACATACCTATCCGTTATACATACTCCATTATCAATTCTTACATACTGCATTCCATGGCTACATACTCAGTTGTGGGGCATCCCGCATCCCACGGGCCTCCTGTATCCATTGGTTCAGGCGGTCCTGCTTTTGTCTCTTCAGGTCTGCATGGTGGTGACGGACCTGCTTATCAGTCTGAGGAATGCCTGTGGCACTAGTGAGGTCACGAGCTAACTGGTTCCAAGCCTCTGCCTTGTACTCCGTCCCTTGGAACTGGCCCTGCAGGAGTCTTGACTCGTGATGGTGGACAAGGAGCCAAACCATGTATTTGGACTCCTCGATGCCCCAACGTTGCACTCGGAAGCATGTTCCCTCTCCGACACCAGACATTCTAACTGCAGATGTGAGCTACAATCAGTTATGGCATGTATTCCCGCCTGTGGGGCTTAAATATGCCGCATTTCCAGCACTTTTTTGTTATTGGCCGTTTTGTAAAATTCTCGGCTGACTGCAGACCTGCTTAGTAATGGTTAAACTATCATTCATAAGTATATGAATGTTAATAGTGGATGTTTTCGCTATGTTGTCATGGCTTAGTGGCTCTGTACTTTGCTTCTGATGCACAGAGTCCTTGGTTCGAACCTTATCATTCATTTTATTTTCATACTGTCCAGACAGGCTAGGGGGTGTGGCTGCATTTAAGCAACTTCGCTCTACGTTGCTCCTCGTTGCCCTACGGTGCCCTGGTTGGCGTGGTGCGCACATCCACACAAACACATTGCACTTGGTAAAGTGCTATTAAGGCAACTCCATTGCGCTGGGTAAAGTGCTATTAAACTATGGGCAACTCTATTGCGCTGGGTAAAGTGCTGCTTAACTGCAGGCAATTTTATATCAGGATCCTTTAAAATATTTATTTTGTTCACTGATACATTGGCCATTTCACTGCTTTTTAGTATAATGTTTAAACATATTTGTCAGGTATTATTTCATATACTGATTTAAAAAAAAATACAAAGGGGAGTGGTGGGACTCAAACCGTGAATACCTCTTCTTTGTGCAAACGCTCTACCATTACACTATTGCTATTTGGTGTGATTTGCATAAATATTCTTTCTTATGCTCTTCCATGTCAGAATTGCTAACTCTAGCTAAGCAATGGGCACACCCACGCACACACTTGCAAATACGGGCAGCTATTTTGGGAATTTAAAAAAAAAAATTAATATTTTGCATTTTAGAACTATGATAGGGGTTTACAATATCAGGGAGTGTGGTGCTGGGTGCAGGGACATTTGAGCGGACTCGCTCATGTGTGTTTGCTTTTACTTTTGAAACACTTGCAGGGGCATGGACATTTAGACTGCTCGGCAGCCGGACACGCCCCCTGATTTCTTACACGGTCCATGTAAGACTTACGGTTGAGTCAGCGTGCCCTCATGCATATTCATGGCACGCTGATGTCATACTGTTCAGCTGCAGCCTCCGAGTAAGACTTATTAAGTCTTACACGAAGGATTTGTGAATCTGGGGGCATATGTTCAAAAATTCAAACACAATAATGCCATTTTGTAGTCCATAGTTTCTCT
The DNA here is from genome assembly GCF_019279795.1 of Protopterus annectens. Taxonomy (NCBI): domain Eukaryota; kingdom Metazoa; phylum Chordata; order Ceratodontiformes; family Protopteridae; genus Protopterus; species Protopterus annectens. Next base: position 596,293,712 of record NC_056746.1, on the reverse strand, counting down.
ACTGTAGCTAACAGTCAGCCATACTAATGCCATCTAGCAGTGATCAGCCATCAGCAACACTCCCACGGAGGCTATTCAGCTTCAAGCAGTGTAACAATGCTCAGCCATGAAATCAGATGAGCTAGATAGGATCTCTGACCATCATTTTTCCTCTGAGACCTAACCCTATGTCTGCATTCAATTGTCAGACTTAGGAAAGCTGGGAAATGGATAATCCTGGTCATGATGTAATCAAAAAATGAACACAGATACCATTCAGCTATTTCCTCAGGTATGCCCTTAGTATGAACATTAACCTTTTTGGAGATGTTGTCTAGATCATACACCTTGTCTGACATTTTATACTGCTGCACTTTTAATGTCACTAGTTCCACTTGCCTGACATTTTATGTTGTTGCACTTTTAATGTCACTAATTCCACTGTAGTGGACTTGACTGATGCATCTAATGCTGCTACAGTGCTTTTTTAAGACTGTAGCTCCATAACTACCCATTTGGTTTCCTTTAGCTAACTCATAGATGCAGCATGGCAGGTCTCGAGACTGGATGCCTCTAGTGATATCCTCTTGAATAAGATGAAGGACTTCTCACCTGAAGATGCTTTCTTGTAGTATTTTAGTAGTAATTCATCCAGGGAGGTGTTATCTACAGCATTCATAGTCTTGGCAATTGAGTAGATAATTAACTTGCAAAAACTGACTTTAGTTACCTGGGCAGATGGAGTGATGATACTAAGTATCCATCTTGGTCCAGACAAGCCGGAAAAGATATATGACCACGTCTTTTGGCTGGAAGTGCTCAATTTTTCTTGAGGTATTAAATTCCTGGGATATCCTTCTTGGCCGAGGTCTGCCCAATCTATTACTCTCAGACTTGTCTTGACCAGAAATGATCCATTTGGGTTGATTGCTCTAGCACTTTGAGCTTTGTGTCATCATTAATCAGTTTTTAAGAGACATTCAAATGTTTCAAAACCAATGTGATGCTCTTGTTTTTCTTTACCACCAGCCCTTCCTGTTCCACCTGGTGATTTTAGGATTTCTGGGCAGGTTTCTTCTTCTGCGACAATGAGGACTTGCTATGCAATGTCTCCATTTCCTTGTTCAGCCATCCTTCCATCCATCCATCTTCACTTGCTTCAGCATTTTCCAGATACAGAAGCTGTGGTCGTTCTGTGCTTAGAAAGAGCAAGGCTTCTCTGTGACTTCTCAACATTGTTTTGACTCCCCTCTTTTCTAAAATTATTATGGTTGGGTGCATCAAAATTACCTTATAGTCCATTTCATTAGCTCTCCTGCATATTGGAACTGGTTCCTTTCTTCATTGACACAGGGGTTGTGAGTAGTATTGTATTAGGATTAGACAGTATCTACCCCCATTTTACTCATTTGTTACGCTGACTATACTGGACTACCATTTCCTTGTCCTAGATGACTGCAAGGCTACTAGCATGTGCTGTGGCATTCTATTGTTTCTCCACTGAGACCTAAATGTATGTATGAATTTACCTGGAACAGTAAAATGCAGGTGAGAAGGATATACTAAAAGTGGATAGCCCCATCACAAGAGCTGAAAGATTCCAAAATTATACTATAAGAAGAGCATTGGTCATGTAACAGTTTCACACACATACAAAAAAAAAAAAAAAAAAGAAAGAAAATGCTCACCATCCTGATCCACTGAGGATGTCTTCTAGAATGAGAAGAAAGAAGATGTATTAACCCACAGTAGGATACATTGTAGCTAATAGTAATTAATACATCATGCTCTACAACTGTTAAGCATAAACTTAGTGATAGACATCTTTTGAAATAAACAATGTTAGCTATAAAAGCTGAACAAACTTCATATGTTCAAAAATTCAAACACAATAATGTCATTTTGTAGTCCATAGTTTCTCTACTGTAGCTAACAGTCAGCCATACTAATGCCATCTAGCAGTGATCAGCCATCAGCAACACTCCCATGTAGGCTATTCAGTTTCAAGCAGTGTAACAATGCCCAGCCATGGAATCAGATGAGCTAGATAGGATCTCTGACCATCATTTTTCCTCTAAGACCTAACCCTATGTCTGCATTCAATTGTCAGACTTAAGAAAGCTGGGAAATGGATAACCCTGGTCATGATGTAATCAAAAAATGAACACAGATACCATTCAGCTATTTCCTCAGGTATGCCCTTAATATGAACATTAACCTTTTTGGAGATGTTGTCTAGATCATCCACCTTGTCTGACATTTTATACTGCTGCACTTTTAATGTCATTAGTTCCACTTGCCTGACATTTTATGTTGTTGCACTTTTAATGTCATTAATTCCACTGTAGTGGACTTGACTGATGCAACTAATGCTGCTACAGTGCTTTTTTAAGACTGTAGCTCCACAACTACCCATTTGGTTTCCTTTAGCTAACTCATAGATGCAGCATGGCAGGTCTCGAGACTGGATGCCTCTAGTGATATCCTCTTGAATAAGATGAAGGACTTCTCACCAGAAGATGCTTTCTTGTAGTATTCTAGCAGTAATTCACCCAGGGAGGTGTTATCTACAGCATTCATAGTCTTGGCAATTGAGTAGATAATTAACTTGCAAAAACTGACTTTAGTTACCTGGGCAGATGGGAGTGATGATACTAAGTATCCATCTTGGTCCAGACAAGCCGGAAAAGATATATGACCACGTCTTTTGGCTGGAAGTGCTCGATTTTTCTTGAGGTATTAAATTCCTGGGATATCCTTCTTGGCCGAGGTCTGCCCAATCTATTACTTTCAGACTTCTCTTGACCAGAAATGATCCATTTGGGTTGATTGCTCTAGCACTTTGAGTTTTGTGTCATCATTAATCAGTTTTTAAGAGACATTCAAATGTTTCAAAACCAATGTGATGCTCTTGTTTTTCTTTACCACCAGCCCTTCCTGTTCCACCTGGTGATTCCAGGATTTTTGGGCAGGTTTCTTCTTCTGTGACAATGAGGACTTGCTATGCAATGTCTCCCACTCCATTTCCTTGTTCACCCATCCTTCCATCCATCCATCTTCTCTTGCTTCAGCATTTTCCAGATACAGAAGCTGTGATCATTCTGTGCTTAGAAAGAGCAAGGCTTCTCTGTGACTTCTCAACATTGTTTTGACTCCCCTCTTTTCTAAAATTATTATAGTTGGGTACATCAAAATTACCTTATAGTCCATTTCATTAGCTCTCCTGCATATTGGAACTGGTTCCTTTCTTCATTGACACAGGGGTTGTGAGTAGTATTGTATTAGGATTAGACAGTATCTACCCCATTTTACTCATTTGTTAAGCTGACTATACTGGACTACCATTTCCTTGTCCTAGATACTGCAAGGCTACTAGCATGTACTGTGGCACTCTATTGTTTCTCCACTGAGACCTAAATGTATCTTTGCACTTGATTGCCAGACTTAATATATCTAAGGAGATGGATAACCCTGGTCATGATGTAATCACAAATGAATGCAAATCCATTCAGGCATATTCTCAGGTATGCACTTAATACAAACATTAACCCTTCTGGCGATGTCTAGATCATCCACCTTGTCTGACACTTTATAATGTTGTACTTTTAGTGTTATTAGTTCTATTGTGGAGGACATGCAAGAGGCATGTAATGTTGCTATGGTGCCTTTTAAGACTGTAGGTCTGTAACTGCCCATTCAGTTTCCTTTTGATGGCTTGCATATGCAGTGTAATAGGCCTACAGATCAGATGCCATTACTGTCATCCTTTTGAATACAATGAGCCACTTCTCATCTGTACATTCTTTCTTGTAGTGTTCTAGTAGTGATTCATATATGGAGATTTTACCTACAGCACTAGATATAGCCATGGCAACGAGACGGTAACTAAATGAAAAAGATTGATTTTAGCTGCTTGGGAAGATGTGAGTGGGGCTAACCATGTTCCCTTAAGCACCATTTCCTTAGCAAAACCTTTCCATTTACTTCTTACATTGTGCCAGATTCACAACTTATTTCTTTTTCCCTTTTTATAATGTAGACTTTGTATCAATTTCATTCACGTCAGATGAACTTTATGTATGGTTTGAGCATGTGACCTTTAGCAATTATGTATGCAATGTCATTTGTTAGCATTTTGATATACATAATGCTCTTTTAGCATACTGGTTAATTCAATTAATGCTTACTAAGTGATGATTTTATATTGTGCTTATTAGTGTAGTGTTATGTTCTAAAGATTTGCTCAGTACAGCTCTATACACTGTATTATAGGTTCATAGGTTGGTACTAGGCTATTGTCCCTAGGACTTATACAAGCCTAGCCATAACAATTCCCTGGCTATTTCTTCCCACAATATTTACTTCCCTTGACCCCTGTCTAGCAGGGCAACGGTCATGATCCCTGGGGTGAATTTCCCATCTCCCATACAATCGTCAAGGTTCCTTTTGAAGAGGGCCAAAGAGGTGCTCTGCTTGACATGTATGGGCAGTCTGTTCCAGAGCCTGGGGAGTCTCTGTTTCAGGAACCTATCCCTCCAGCATGTTTTGTTCATTGCGATGACAAGGTTTAGATCCCTGGAGCATGTGGCTCTGAGGGATTGGGATTTCTTTAAGTGTAGCATGTCCAACAGCTCTGGGTATGACATGGCCTTGTATGTTAAGCAAAGATCATCTCTGAGTAGACGATATGCGACAGAGTATACCTGGAGTTTTTTTAGAGGGTCAGCCTAGGGATCTGCTTTAGGCCTGTGATTCTTTTAGTGAAGTATTTCTGTGGCCTTTCCAACTGTTGCAGATGTCTTGTGAGGTACATACCAAATGGGGCATTGTACTCTATAATGGGTCTTATGAGGGATGAGTACAGTGGAAGAATGACCTCCCTTATTCTGAATGAAAAGCCCTTAGTGACATGGTGTGCCACATAGAAGGATTTCCTGACTGTTGTGGCAATGTGGGTATCGAAAGTGAGACCACTGTCCACCTGTGTCTCTAAGTCTCTTATTACACTTTTGGTGTTTAGTGTACTGCCACCTATGTGGTAATTCATGGGTACATGTTTTTTTTCCCAAAGGAGATAACTCTGGCACCAAGCATCTGTTTCTGTTAGGCCCTTTTGCAGAATATCAACATCATTTGGGGATTCTATAATGGCTCCCAGTTTGCAGTCATCTGCAAACATTGTTAACTAGATTCCCTTAGTGCTGGCCTGTACTTCAGAGAAGTAGATGCCAAACAAGAGCGGTCCCAGGACTGAACCCTGAGGTACTTCACTTGTCACTTGTCTGGAGCTGGATTTGGAGTGTGGGTTCTGTCAGTAAGCCAGTTGGCAACCCTTCGAGTGTCATAGGGATTAATGCCCAGCTTAGTAAGTTTATCTATGATTCTACAGTGAGGGATGGTGTCAAAGGCCTTGGCGATGTCCAGATAGGCTGTGTGGACTGCCTTACCCTCGCCCGCAGCTCTGGAGACTGATTCTAAGAAGTCAATCAGGTTCAGGAGACAAGTTTATAAGTTCCATGATAATAAGTTCCATGGCCTTGCAGATTAGGCTTGTGTGGTTATCTATCAATACACAGCCTGCTAAACACATTTTGACCTTATATTCAAAAATATTCTTACATTTTCTCTACTCTTACAAAACCCCATATTCTCTTACTCTGACTCACTGTAGTCTTTCCTCTATCTCTATAAATAAGTATTACTGTGGTTCTCTATCAGTATACCTCCTCTTAAACTTATTTCGATCTTACATTTTCCCCATATAACATTACAGTTTAGAAGAGTTTGTTTTTTTCTTCTTTTCTTTCCTTTCCTTTCCTTTTAAAGTTTGTGCTCACTACATCTACCCATGACCCCGATACTGTAGGAGCTCTACTACAAGGCCCAATTCTGGAAGGTTTCACTGAGCATTTTGTCATTTTGCAATATAAGCAAGTTTAACATGAAAAGCCTTCCTGTGTTTTAACTTTAACTAGCACTTTGAGCATGCCTGCCCTTTGCTGGAAAGTGGCAGTGATATTTCCTCCCAAAGGAGTATCGCTTGAACTCTAAGGACCACTTACTAAGTTTGCCACTGTCATTTCTCTTCACCACTATATTACACTGTATTTGCCAGTTAGCTTAGCTTCCTGATTTCTACATTCAGTAAATGAAGGAAAACTTGTTCTACTTTGTGCCGCCTTGTTAGTTGCTTTGTATTGGCTATAAAATGATTGCTCTTGCCTGCTACCCTACCCCCAGTTCCTACCTACCCACTCTTACTCTCCCTGTATACTTCCCTTGCACACATTTCACCTGTGATGCACATTCCCTAACCCTTCCCAAATAACTTTTCTACTATCATATAAACACTCCTGTTTTTGTTTTCTTATTTCCAAACTTCCATCTAACATTTAGCATCATTCCTGACAACCTTTCTCTCTGTTCCACACTGCTTTGCACTCTATCCATTCACATTCAACCCCCTCTCCAAGAGTACCTATTATTCTAAATTTCACCCTCTACTTTCCCCCAAATAAAGTCTCACTACTTCCTATCTTAACTACATCCTCATCCTCTAGCCTTTCAAATAGCTTTATATATTACATTTCAGAAAAATAAGAAAAGATACTTGGACAACTTAACTCTCTTCCTTCATAGAAAATACTTCAATCTCATACCTCTCAGCTTTAACAGGTATGTATGCAATGTCAGTTGTTAGTGTTTTAGTATATATAACACTCTTTTGATGTACTGGTACAGGAAAGTAATAAGAAGCTCTGCTGAATTGAATTTTGGTATTGGTTTGTTGCAGGGTGAATTGTGGTAATTGCTGAGAAATAATAAAGAATTATGACTACTTTTCCTTCGCCATTTTGCCACATATTTTTGGTCTGTTCTTCATAAAAGTTGTGGTTTTCTGGCAAATGATTGAGGATTGAAGTCACTAAATAATGACATGTATGTGAGTTTCAGACTTCATATCCTTAAGAAAATTTATGCTAACACAAATTGATATTTAAAACTTGTCCCTATTATTAGGCCTTTGTCCCCCCATTATTTTAGTCTTTGTCCAGATTTCTTGTGCTAAGAAGTTGAGAGGTATGTTCCTTCCTACCAGCTTTCAGACTCCACCACCAATAAATATCCTACAGCCCTGCAACAGATCCCTTTACTTAATCATGCTACTTCTCAGATTATCCTATTGTCTTCTCCTCCTATTCAGCCATTTTTCATCCTACCAGGACTCAATAATAGCCCTCAATATCTTTCCAACTCTTTCCCAACCACCTATCTATACTCCTTCCCTAAACTTTCCACTCATCGCACCAACCCTATTTAATGACACCCCTCACATTTACCTAAATATAGACTGATTAACTCCATTTCAACTCAAATAAAAAAATTAAGTGGAAAAATACTCTCCAGAAAGCAAGAATCAATAATATCCAAGATACTAAAATCTTCCTAGGAGGAGGGGACATTCACCCTAATACTGGTCCCCACCTACCACAACCAATATCAAAACAATTCTTTCCACACAGCATTCTCTAACTCCACAGTTGTCAACTCTATCCCCTGTAATATAACTTTTGCTGCCAAAAATATTAGAAGCATAGGCAATAAAACTACTGAACTACATACCTGGATTACCCAGCATAAGCTAGATATTCTCTTTATAATTGAAATTTGGATTAAACCCATCATAAATGACTCTGAAATTACACCCCAACTGTAATATCACATATAATGACTGTATAAAGAGGAAAGGTAGTGGTATTGCTTTAATATTTCCCAACATCTACTACATTTCACCCTAAAACAAACCAATACCAAAATTCAATTCAGCGAAGCTTCTTATTACATTCCTGAAAATAAACAAATATAAACAAATATGTATTACTGTCCTTTATATCCCTCCTGGCAACAATACAGCTATACTGGAAGATATCCTGCATTGGCTATCAATAACTGTAAATATACCACAAGAAAAAAAAAATACTACTAGGTTGGCGATAGCTTCTAACTCTTCTAAATCTAGCATGAATTTATATAGTTTCACACAACTAATTAATAGCCCCACACGTTATGGCAAAGCATCAAATTCCTTATTAGGCAGGCCTCGGGATTCATAAAGCTCGGCACAAGGCTGGCGTTAGGCTTGCGCTGACCATGTGGCATGAGGATGGCACAGTAGCGCCAAATGCATATTAATGAATGAATGAATTAACGGGTGCAAAGGGCATGTTGAAGTGCTGCACGGAGGCATGGAAATGTCAGCTGTCGATATGCAACCTAAAATGCTTGCATATAACAATTTGCAAACAATAGTAATCACATCTGTCAGTGTCCGTGGATACTGAAACGTATGCAAAGCATGCAAGACAGTTCCTGAGAACACAAAATGAAGAAGCAAACACAAATACATGGTAGGGAATAACGGGTCCCTGTCCCTCGAATAAATGACATTGAAAACTGTGTGCCCATAGTCCAACGCAGTGTAGATAGTTATACCAAGTGGAAGAAATGCATCATGTTAGCACGCCACCAATAGGTACTTCCAGCCCAATGGTCAGGGTCACCAGCTGACCCATATTGTATGGGACAGTACACAGCTGGGCAGATGTGTCCATAATAAAAACCATGATAAATGTAAATATCTAGCGACCGTATGACAGAATTATATCCCACAACGTATGTAATAGTCACATACAATAGGTATGTCCGTATTTAACATACCATATGTGACAGGAAATAGAATAAGCATGTAAACGAAACAGAAGGAGCATATAAACTGCTACAACAATAAGGCAACATGTAGGCTTACAGGAACGGTATTATCCGTAGCGTTGACTGTGGGCACGTGTTGTCCAGTACAATCGGATATGTGTCCGGAATATATCCCATCCTGGACATAGGAAAAGGTAGCATCCTACCAATGATCAGAACAGTCGGCCAAAATCCGCATATCTGCAGTCCAAGCCGTACTTGTCAGGATGTGTCACAGTTGAACGGGTATTACCCGGGTGTACCAACCATGTCATGAAAGTTAAGTATGGGCGTGTATTTATGTGTGTGATGTATAGCATGTGGAAGGTGAAACATGCCAGGGTAGTCCACACAACCATGCAGGTACCTGACATATGTAGTGTATGCAATGTGTTACCTTGACCGTGTCATGGGCCATCAACCAAAGCAGTGATGGATGGAGTGTCAGGCATATGTGTGTGGGGGGGATGGGTAATGGTATAATCCTCAAAGGCGAGACTGTGTCATATGCAGAATAGATGAAGTGGACGTATATGAGGGAGCAGCGGGTGAAGCAGAAAGAAACACAAAGAACATGTATATACATCTGCAATACAACCAGACAGGCCATACTGTAGAACACAATCCCACAAACATATGAATATTAAAATGTGCGATACAAATGTACAGAAATGTCACTGGCGCATACCCACAGATTGGTCCTGATGGAACTGGCCAAATGAAATGCAACACACCTGGATGCATAATGGACTACCCAGCATCCCCTCCACAGCACACAACCAGCCCCCATACCTGAACGTCCACCAAATCCAGCCATACTTGGCCTACTAGTTTGGCGCAGCCACATCTACACATAGTGACCACTACTCATATGTAGGTAGTGTCACCCTAGGCAGTTTCAGAATTGTAAACTATGCATCCCTTGCATGTAAATTCCCCAGGACATTTTTGTAACGCCAGAAGAATGGTCGGTATCAGTCTTGTTAAATTTTTGGATATCCCTAATGGGATAAGTAACCTGTGTAAACATTAGAATGGATATCAAGACACGATGCCCAGTCCTGTAGACATCTGGACACAAGTTGGAATGTGCAGTAGTGGTGCACAAGACTGTCCAGCCCTAGATGGTCATGCAAAACCTACTACCCAGGATCAAACACCTGCCCATGACGCACGTGTCCCAACATGAATAATCGAGAGAATATATTGCACACATTCGCATAGTGACACATGGAAAAAGGGTGATAAAGGCACTGACATAAACAGGATACCCCCTGATCCACTGTATGAGGGACAGTTACTGTGTGGGTAGGTGTGTCCTGACAAACAATGATACAATGCCAAATGTCCTGTGATTGTAGGAAATAACCATGTACCATACTGCATGTAACAGTTGCCTAAAGCAGTCACGTCAGGATAGAAAGTACGTAATGTGTACAAGAAACAGACTAACAACTAAAGTGCTAAAGGTATAGGCTCACAGCTAGGAAACTAATGAATGTTCTAAACCTGCACTGACCGTGGGTATGTGTTGGCCTAAACAATCTGGTGTCCCCAGAATATATCCCAACCTGTATATATGACAATGTGTCAACCCTACTAATGGTCAGAGCATTCACACAATAACTGACCAGCCACTTAATCACTCACAAAGCCAGTGACCTTTGGAGGAAAGGTGTTGAATGAGAATGACTACTTACAACAATGAAGAGTAATAGACACATTTAACTGCAGAAAATTAGTAGTAATACGAATCTGTCAACACGTTGCAAGTTAATAGTACTAATATGGTAAAAGTGTCCGTGATTGTCCCTGATTTGTCATACCCTTGTCCCTGTCACTGTAGAAACTAGTCCCCGAGTATCACAGAGGTCCGTACACATATGTACACCAACCAACTGTCACATGTGTTGACAGGACTATTGCATACCTGTAGTGAATTTATAACTGATGTCCAGAATAATATTAATTGTATCTATAAATGAATGAAATAATCAAATGTGAAGGGAAACACATGGAGTGGCCTGTGGAGGTCAGCTAGTACATAGGTGCGATTCCCAGATAGAGCGTCGTCTGCGTGGAGACATGCGTGAATGGGCGTATCGTTGTCAGACATCGTGCATCAGCACGTAAAACCTAAACGCCACCCATGAGCGGAACGGAGTTCTGCTGTGACAACCCCAAACCAGGAAAAGCAGAAAGACACAACTACATGCAGACATCAATATGTTGACATACAATCTCAGTAACCCAAACACTCATTCTATTAACATTAATAATATGAATGTGCACAGAAACAAACACAGTAGCAGGAATAACAGGCTGCGGATACGAGTAATAGGTCGAATGACACTGTATCACATCACACTTATCAGCGGCACCCCAGACATGAAAAACGTGCGACATCTGTCCGCTGTATAACGTGCAGTATACTGATCACAAGTTCACCTGAGTGAAGTGTCGGTGTCATAATGACTAAGGCAATAGTATGCTGTTAAAGCAGAGATAAAACCCAATACACATGTGTAAGTGTCTACGTCCGGGAAATGTATAGGTTAATGGACACACAGATGTATATATAGATAAAAACGTATATATATATATATATATATATATATATATATATATATACACATATACATTTATACAGATATATATATATATATATATATATATATATATATATATATATATATATATACACACACACAAAAATATACTACAGATATATATAGATAGATATATATACACAAACAACAGGTATTGATATATACATATACACACAAAACAAATATGTCATTGTAGATATACACATGTACATAACTAGGTTACTTTACAGCAATTAGGGGTAACATATATACAGCCCAGGCATATGTGACTGGGAGGTCCAATAAATAAATGCTGTACCCCCCACACCACCCAGCTAGGTCGGTCAGACATACAGACAGGCAATAAAGATTACTACACTGCTGCTGTCCAAAACACCAGCAGGAAAGTAGCAATGGGAGAGATCTGCAAGGTCTACACTTTAAACATGGATAACGGTGTCCCTTGCGGGACCCCAAAAGTCGGTGTATGTGTCAACCTGTTGTCATCGATGCGAGCAGGATGTTGGTGCACATGGAACAGTAGGTTGTGCAAGTGTGATAATACATGGGTTGACAAAACGTACGACATGTGTCCCGAGATGGGGAGAGTGGGCAATGTGTAGGGGTGTGCTCATACCCCAGCTGTGCTCACAGTAAGTATATGTCATGAGTGCTGTAGAGGGGTGCCAGGTAGGTGGACCATGGGTATGCAATAATGGGCTTAAGTGTGCAGGTGCTGGTTGGCAGAGATGTAGTAGGCCCGCCCAGTGGAAGTCATTAATATTCCTATGTGGGCATAGCAGATGCCTATACTTCCCATACCTGAAGAGCACATCTACCGGATAGTCTGTAAACCATTGGGGGAATACATAGGGACCAAATCAGTGCCGTGTACCTGATTAGCATGGACGTCCATAGTTATGAATCAGAATGTAGCAAAGTCCAACTAAACACTTCCAGAACTAGTGGTATTAGGTGGACAGGTGGCGGAATACAGGTAATGATAGATGACATGTATGAGTCATAAATGGCATGTACCTCGACAAACGTGAATGAATACATATGCTCTGTGACTGTCAATGTGTCTGGTTAATAGAACCAGTCATCTAAATGTGTCCCACAGGGTGTTATGCAGTGTTGCTGATACAGTGTTCATTCTCCCCATTGGTATGTGAGGTCTGCTAGTGATGGAAAGTGCATAATTTGATGACCACCTCAGGTAGATGATAGCATAATAGATGAGGTTCCACACCCGTACACCCTTGAGTGACACACCCATCTGGGCAGTTGTGTCCTGCAAAATGAATGTTATGGCACATGGCCTGTGAGTTCGGGAAAGGCGGCCATATATTGTGTGTAGTGGTGTCAGAAATTAATTTGTTGTATCAGAAACAGCTACATGTAATAGGAAACAGTATTAGCAATTATAATGCTACAAGAATAACCTTAACGTATGCAAACCGTGGAAGTAGTCAGTTTATAACTGGCTGTGGGTATATGTTGCCTTGACACATGTGATAGCTCTACATATAGGATCTATAGGGCCACCACCATTCTGAATGGCCAAAGTGGGACCTGCTCTGTAGAAATGTCAGACGTACCAGGGCAGAACATACCTACAGCCATGCATAGTACAGCAATATACATATCAGCACAAATCAAAGCGTAGTCTAGCAGCTCTAAAGTTGCTTATGCTACTACATATGACATATCGATGTGTCAGGTATACAAGACTTGTAACAAGCAACCACTACAGACACGTAGAATATGAGAATGCCCCCTAATCAGGACAGTTTATCGTCACATGACATACGCCTAATGAGGGACTGTCCCATGCAAAGTGGGAAAGGTGTTATTCCTACAGTCTCCCGTCGTGCAATCTGAAAGGTGGAAAACGTACAGTAGGTATGCGGTAGCTTGACTCGCTGGACAGCTGCGTTAACAAAATCATATTCACATGTCAACATTGCAGAGTATCAGTTCCCATGTATCAGGTAGATGGGATTAGATATTATGAGGAACACGCATATAATATGATTACGTCACTGGACAGGCCGCCGAGTCCGTACAGTCAAATGCCTGCCGTTGCCAAATGGTTAGACATACCTGATACTGTAGTCATGTAGTCCGATGTAATACGCATCACAAGGGATCACACACACCCAGCGTGAGTGACAAATGTAAGCAGAAATTTTGGTGAGCGAGCGGCTGTAAGCATGTTTGTCTACCAGTATGCCAGTAGTGCACTGTCAAAGAAATGTGGAGTCTAAACGGGTAAAAGGTGCTGTAACCAGAGATCAGCAGTGCTTAACACTGTGCAAACCCACGCACAACTGCTCCCATCTGCTGGAATGTGCCTTACCCAGTCTGTATCCAAAGGTGTCTGTCTGTCCACAAACAAAGAACCGCCCTATTCACGTGTTGGTATCAGTACCCTGCGCACATAGCTCATGTGAATTACCAATAGACCATGGCATATGTACAGACACTAGACCACACACACACACCATGCAGCGCAGTCATCCAACAGTATAGCAATGTACTGGCAGATATGTCCGGACCACTGGTGTATGCATGCCTGGCCGTCCTGTGTGTCAGTGTGTGAGCATGCCCAGTATGACTGTTACGCATGTTGTCGACCGACATTACCATCATACCGTCATGTGTGCGAGCATGCCAAGTATGGACAACTGTATCGCATGTGTCACATGTCCAGATAGTCAGTACTGTGTTGCCGACCCCTCTGTTCTACACAGACAGGTGTCATGCTGTGTCTGCTGGGTAGCTAATGGTCATGTGGCATTGACAGTTGCTACATGTCTGCATAGCGTGGGGGGACATCCAACCGCATACACAGTCCTACACAGCACTGTGGGTGGCGCACATGACTTTCACATGTGTAGGTTGGACGGGGGGCACAGCTGACAGTTGTACACATCTGCCGCTACTGTACTGGTATGCCAGGTACTAAATGTCAGGGTGTGGACCTACCTAAATTGCTGGTTGGAGCGATACCAGTGTATGTCAGATCTCAGCGTTAAATACCAGCACAGTGGTGTTAGATGTCCTAGCTTTCACAACCTACATCAAACCGCCTGGCCTGCTGTAGTCTGTGTGTGTCTTTGGGGGTTGGGGTCATTCATTGGGCATATCCATAGGCCATTGTATATCATTTGTCTGTATTGGTCCACACCTGTCCAGCTGCATGGAATGTGTGTGGGCTGTACGGTCACACATGATGTTCATCCCATAATCTGCAGTGGGTTAGGACACCCTGTGTACTACTGGCTACCATTGTGACCCCCGTATGTGCTACAGATGTCATGGTGCCACTATGGACGTGTACTGTCTGCTGCCCTAACAGTCGGCCACCAAAGTCTCTTGTATGCTCACATACATATCATAGCAATGGGTAAATACACATTCTAATACAACTGCCAATGTTTAGGTCGATATACGTACCCTGCGGATGTTCTGGACCTGAGGATGGTGCTGGAGGGCTGCCTATGTCGGATGCACATAGTGCACCTCCTATACATGGCTGAGCACAGGTAGTGTCATGTTTGGCATCCATTGTACTGTGTGCAGGTCAGAGAGGGGCATCCGTGGGTATCTACGGTGTCAGTGCATATGCCTTGTGTTGCCTCTTTGCCAAGGGCAGGTCATACTGTGCACGGCCTTTCGCCGACTGGGCCCTGCTCAGGTAGTTCCTTCGCCAAGTCACACTGTGCCTGTACAGGCCTTGGCAGTGGTGTTGGGCCATGTGGCCCTGCCCCATGCTGTTCCTGCAGCAACTGTTACTGCAGGATCAGAATGTGTAGCATAGCAAATACCATAACAAACTGTGTGCATGTAGCTAGTGAATACTGCAGGGCTCCACCAGATGTGTCCGGATACCAGAACCGTGAACTGAGCATCCCAAACACATATTCAATTACATGTCTTGCCTG
Organism: Protopterus annectens; assembly: GCF_019279795.1. Taxonomy (NCBI): domain Eukaryota; kingdom Metazoa; phylum Chordata; order Ceratodontiformes; family Protopteridae; genus Protopterus; species Protopterus annectens. Next base: position 596,278,447 of record NC_056746.1, on the reverse strand, counting down.
TGCATCTGCCTCATTATGGTGTGAATGTTCAGGTGTGTGTGCATGGCTGCTGGGTGCCATCAGCCACGACACCAGTGGTTACCCAGCATCCCCCACTAGGACACTGTAGGGGATATCCATATTGCAAATGTGTGGTACAGCTGTGTCAGAAGCCATATATTGGAATCATCATAGCTTCCAGGGCAGACAGCACACACATTCAATCTAATGCCCTGGTCATCGCATATGGCCTAGCTGTTGGAGGGTATGCCCCTGCAGTGACTGTAGGCCCTACCCCACTCACCGGGTGGTGCTTTGATGTGTATGTGTGTGCAGGCTATAGCACCCAGTACCCCAGGGTAGTCATCCATGTGGTTGAAGAGATGCATATTGCTGGTCTACTAATCACATGTGTTGAGGACATGTACATGCTCACTAGCATGTGTTGACATGACGTCTGTGAACTGGCGCAATACTCTGGATGCAGATGCCTGTGCGATCCCCATGATATCCCCAGTTGTGCTGTGTGAGGTACCTGTGGCTAGTATACCCAGGCCAACACATACATTGGTATCCACTGTGATGGGTTTCCCTTGGCCTGTTTGATGTGTCAGGTGTGGCGGGCACAGGTCAACAAGCCGCTGTAGGAGGTCTCTGTCCACCCCATAGTGCTTCACCATCCCTAGCTCATGTAGCCCCTGGTAAGTCACCCTGGGTCTATAAAGTCTTATGTCACCCCAGTAAGGGATGTTCGGCAGCATACACATCCTCACTGCCCTCAGCCTCCTGCACATGTTGGTCTATGTTGCCTGCTGCAGCCCTTCTCATTTGGTTGGACTGTGTTGTGAAATGTCCCCGCAGGTATACACCGGTGGTGTAGAGTGTGGAAGAAACCTGTGTGTATGATGCTTGCTCACATTGTAGTTCTGTTCAGGTGCGGGCTGGCCATGTCATCTGCTGATTGTGCTGATCATCACCTGTCTGTGCAGCCTGTACACCCTGACAACCCCACCACTGCTGTTGTCCCTCTCAATGTCACCAGGCAGGTATAGACACACCCCTAGCTTAGGCATGCTAAGGCAGGAGCACTCCCAAGGCACAGTTCTGCAATGTACGTACAGTATGCCTGACCCCCCCTCCCATGCTGTCAACTATATTCGAGCCCTGCACCCGGCTAACTACACACATACACTCCAGGCATCTGCATCACACCCTGGGGATAAATGGGATACACTATTGTCAACCTCATCTGCATAGTATAGTCTTCTAATAAATAGTTATATGACCCATACTGAACCTTCAAATTAATAACCACTGCTTAGTGTCGCTCAGATCTGTACACAACTGGTAACAGGTGCCTTACTATCACCATATTCGATGTCCCATGGTCTTCCCAGCAACAAAATAACCGGTGTCTGCACGACTACAACCCGGGACCCTGCACACAACAGATGATGTGCATTACCACTACGTCATGGCAGATATACATACATCCCAGGTTATCACGTACAGATCATCCGGCACAAACATTCAATAGTGCTGATGTCCCCAGACATATATGTTTATATCTATGTCTATCTCTCTATATCTACATATATCATATATAGTATTTGTATACATATATACAAAGATATACATACACACATATACATGTACACACATATGTAGATATTGCATTTATATCACAACAGCGGACCACATGACAGCAAAGCATTAGACAGGCATGAAAAGGAAATTACATGTGCCACCTGCATCATGTAGTGTTGTTACTATCAAGGCATGTGTGTTCTGTTGCATCACACGGGTCAGACTGTATTAAGGGTAAGAGTAGGGCTGCTGACATTTACTCACCAGACCTATTGGCGAATGTATGTGTTGACAACCCATTGTCTTGGCAGAATATGCGGGCTGTAGACACTATATAGGTCAGCAACAAAACACACTGAACACATCCTGCAGCTAGCCACCCACAGATACCAACACATAGGGTATAACTGCCAAACACACACACTTGCCATGCCTTGGAATTGAGTATCTACCTGTCTAGTCTACCACACTACAGCATTATGCAGTAACAGAACGCGCTACCAAGTTTCAGCATCACTGCACTCCCAGAGGCATACTTCTAGGTGGATGACATCATCAGCAAAGGCAAAGATGCTGATAAGGAATGTATGGAGAGGGAGCCGTCTAAAAGCATTAGTCTGTCCTCAGACAGCTAGAAACACACACACACTTGGCAGGGCCAGGAGTCGAACATACACCTAACTACCTTATCACACTACAGCATTATGCAGTTACAGAACATGCTACCGAGATTAGTTGAACACAGTATTCCCAGAGGCATACTTCTAGGTGGATGACATCATCAGCAAAGGCAAATACACCAATAGGGAATGTATGGAGAGTGAGCCATCTAAAAGCAATACTCTGTCCCCAGACAGTTGGAAACACACAGACTTGGCAGGGCTGGGAGTCGAACATACACCTAACTATCTTATCACACTACAGCATTATGCAGTTACAGAACGTGCTACTGAGATTACTGGAACACAGCACTCCCAGAGGCATACTTCTAGGTGGATGACATCATCAGCGAAGGCAAAGATGCCAATAGGGAATGTATGGAGAGTGAGCCATCTAAAAGCATTACTCTGTCTCCCCAGGCAGCTGGAAACACACACACTTGGCAGGGCCAGGAGTCGAACATATACCTAACTACCTTATCACACTACAGCATTATGCAGTTATAGAATGCGCTACCGAGATTACTGGAACACAGCACTCCCAGAGGCATACTTCTAGGTGAATGACATCATCAGCAAAGGCAAAGACGCTGATAGGGACTGTATGGAGAGTGAGCCATCTAAAAGCATTACTCTGTCCCCAGGCAGCTGGAAACACACACACACTTGGCAGGGCCAGGAATCAAACATACACCTAACTACCTTATCACACTACAGCATTACGCAGTTACAGAACGTGCTACCAAGATTACTGGAACACAGCCCTCCCAGAGGCATACTTCTACGTGGATGACATCATCAGCAAAGGCAAAGGCGCCGATAGGGAATGTATGGAGAGTGAGCAGTCTAAAAGCATATTACTGTCCCAAGGAAGACGTAGACAAACACATGGCAGTGGTGTGAATGGGACAACTGCCTATCAAGGAGCACTATTACAACACTACATGGATACGAGATGCACCACAGACAGTACACCCTTCAAGATAGTCCCAGTGTGTTCAATGTAGGAATCCATCCTGACGTGGGGTATGGACATCTGTTGCCTGGATGACCACTATCACTATACAGGATTTCAATGGTCATGCCCATACACAGAGGCACATAACTGACACAAGGTGTCACTGGGCATGATCATACACTTAGTAGCACACGTCCATTTGGAATGTACTGTGTGTCCATCTACACAATGGTGTACTGGGCATGCTCACACACTTAAGTAGTAACGAAGGGCTGTCTTGTATGCACATGGATTCTAAACACGGAAGGGCACAGTTTGGAATGTACTGTGTGTCCATCTACACAATGGCGTACTGGGCATGCTCACACACTTAGTAGTTGTGAAGAGCTGTCTTGTATGCACATGGATTCTAAACACGGAAGGGCACAGTGTGTCGATAGTGAACATTGTTAGCACGAACGCTGCACTACACACATCTGACACTGGTTGTCAGTGCTAGCTGTGTAGCATTTGTGATCACAGCTGACAATCCAAATCCAACAATGGGGAGCACGGACATTTCTGTAGTGAGGAACACCTGGCATATGGCACAGTTGTGCACAATAGCACTACCACCGTATACCTCAGATACAGACATGTGGGCCATAAGACCATGACGGACCACTCCAGGTGTTACTGTCCCCACGTACATGAAGGCCACTCACATGTACTGACCAGTACACACTCAAGAGCCATCACAGATGTCTCAGGTGCAGATCACAGTGGTAAATGCTGCAGTCTACTGTGCAGCCCTCAGACATCACCATGTCCTTGGACCAGCAACACACATCCATACATTACTACACCACCATGTTACTCATGACCAGTGGACTGTACATAGGTCTACAGCAACTGTGCAGACTACACATGTACTGACAGGGTTCCATCATGTGGTATGCAATGCAATGATACCACAGTTCATAACCAGGTCGGCTCTACACATAACCAGGGGCCCTGGGTCTTACACAGCTGTAACAGATGACTGTCGCTGTACACCAGAAAACACTCATGTTTGGATATGACATACATGTAATTGCAGTGGATATGTACATGGCCCACACACACACAATGCATATGTACATAGCATAGCTTTTGCTATCCTCTGTGCAGGCAAGTGGCGACAGCAATCACACGCATGCACATGGAAGGTAGGTCCATGGCTGTTGAATGCTAACAGTACATAAGGTAGCAATGTTGACTGAGGTAACATTCCCTCTGTACTAGTTACCCATGACAACCAACATATCATACAACAGTCCATGTGTCATGTATGTCATCACACATGTCCACCAATTGCAATGCATACAAACATGGCTACATGACAGGAATGTAGGACCAACACACATGTACATGTAGTGGTGTGCATGCAGCTACCATGCATGTGCAGTAGCTGATGTATGTCGTTCATCTGTGTCTAACTACAACATGCAGTTGCAATGCAGCCCTATCATTGACACCTGTATATGGTGAAATACTGACAGTACGGTAGGATGTACATCAGGTATGGATGGATGTGTGTACATAAAGTGGTGGTCCACCTTTGCAAATGGATGTTTGCTGAAGACAGCTCACAGGTGTGTCACAAGCTGTCCTACCATTACATGTGCAAACAGTATGCTATGTTACTGTTACTTGAAGGTGAAGACATACAACCTACACAGCAGTCAGAGAGTTACTGACTGTACATCACTTGACACCTGTAACACTTATGTCCTCCCATGTGCATATAGCAGCACAATTGCTGAAGGTAGCGTTGGTACACATAATGCAGCCAATACAGTTGCATGTCTGTCAGACGTATCATCATATAGCAGGTGTATGATTCACAGTACTGCCATGTGTGTTTGCTTGTGTGACCATATATGCCACGTATGGTGGGGAATACATCCCAGTTGTTACACACCCCTGTACACTCTTGTAGAGATCTGTACATACTGCAGTGTAGAAAGCAAGACGTAGGCAGGGGTGGTGTGTGTATCACACACATGTCAGCTGTCAGCTATCTGTATGTGAATGACATTTGTGGACTCCACAGTGTGTGTGTGTGTGTGTGTGTGTGTGTGTGTGTGTGTGTGTGTGTGTGTGTGTGTGTGTGTGTGTGTGTGTGTGTGTGTGTATGGCTGTCTGGTGCATGGAGTGAGGGTGTATGCTACCATACAGAACAGACAGGATCCCTAACCCCTCATGGTGATGCAGTCTACTACCCTGTTGATGCCATCGGTCTCAGCCTTACTGGCTACCTGTACATGTTCATTCTCTGTGTCGCTTCATGTGGGTGCACAGTACTGTGAAGGTGATTACCACATAGGCAGGGGTCCTCACCTCAACACTATCAAGTGTGCGTTGTAGTGTTGTTGACCCCGTGAGTGTGGTCATGTTACTGTGTGTTTCTGTGTATGTCTGTGCGTGTTCTCATCCTGTAATGTGACAGTGTATTACTGCTACACAGTGAGGCCTCATGTTATCAATTGGCCTCTAACGTTGACATCAGCCAGACCTCTATGTAAACCCCTCGCACCATGTCACAATACCTGTGATGTGACCCGGTATGTATGTCACGTCTCTAGCCACTGTAGCCTATTAAACAGCTCACATGCTTCTGGATCAGTAGATGTGTGGACATCTGTGGAATGGTAGCCTTTCTAACAGTGAAGTTGAGGCGACGTATAGCATGCTGGTATTGCCATACATGCCTGTGAGTACTCCACATTTACACATGGGAAATTGCAAACACTGCTACTTATTGGCACATGCAAGTAGACTTTAAGGAGGGAAGCAGGGCATCATTACCAACATGCTGTTATTGTTGTTACCAAGACACAGACTGTGAACATACAACAATGCACTCTAGCTGCAAACACTGTAATGTAATGGCACATGCAATTAGACCTTAAGGAGGGAAGCAGGGCATCATTACCAACATGCTGTTACTGTTGTTACCAAGCCACATACTGTGAACATATAACAATGCATTCTAAAACTGTACTACATGGTATGTGTGGTGCGTGTCAACAGTACACAACAAATGTAATATACACTTCTCACTATTCTGTTCACCCTATGCATCAGACCATATGAGCATGTCCCTGCACCAATGGTGTGGATGACAGGGATGCGGCACAGGCATCATCATATGCACAGGGTGGTAATGTTTGCCAGGGGCATAGGCTGCACCAGTGGATGACATCATGTGTGTGGGTTAGGGCCGGTGATCTGATTGGACATGTGTGGTCATTATGCATGTGGGTGTTGCGGTGCCCTACAGATGTTTCTGCTGTGTGCATGTATGTGTGCACACAGTTCTGCCATGTGTCCAGCCTACACAGGGGTATTACTGACAGCTCCAGATTGTACAGACCAGGATGTACAGCTCACTGTGTCCGGCCATGGCCATGTGACCTGTGCCTGCCAGGGGTTGCACGGGCACTACCAGGCAGAGGTACAGATTGGCTACTGTCCGATGACACATGTCCACTGAAACCGTGTCCCCACTGGGAACATCCAGGGCCATGTCCACGTGGCCTGCTGTGTCCTGGTGTGGACAGCGCAGCACCAGCTGCACTGCTACTGCTACCGGCACTGTGGGAGTGGGCATGTGAGGTGGCTCGTTCACATTGACCTGCGCCAGGTGGTATAGCTGGCCTACGTCCACGTGGCCTATGCCTCACTCCTACCAGATGTTCCAGCACAGACAGCTCACACTCGCGGATTGCCATGCCATGGTCAAGGATTCCAACCATGTCACCCAATCGCCTGTCCAGAAGATCAGCGATCTGCTGTTGAGCATTTGCCAATGCCTGGATGTTGTTGTTTAATGAACAGATAGCAGCCCTCTGAAGCCTCTGCCCTACTGTGTTCTGCCATTCAGCATGTGCCTGTGCCACCATTACAGTCTGGAACATGCGTCTGGTAACACCAGCTGCTGCACTCTGTCCTGCAGGTGCATGTCTGCCAGAGGTCCTCCTACAAGCAGCACTGGCCACATGTCTGTGTGGCACATCTGCAGTCATTACACTGACACCATGGTGTGGAGACACACCTTCTGTAGCCACCACACATTCCTGTTCCAAGCTAACACACACTGACTGTCCTTCCTCTATGGCCACTGGTGATGGGGTATGTGTTGGCATGAGTACTGTGTGTGGGGAAGAGGGGGACATAGCTGGCATGGCAACCATGGGCACAGATTCAGCCCCTGACAACTCTGCCTGTGCCTCATGCATATGTTCATCACTGCTAGTATCTGTGGGGACACTAACATCAGATGGACCGCAGGAGGGTAACGCTCCTACATCACCTGTGAATGCAAAGAAAGACTCTACATTACAATAGACACACAGACACACAGACACACAGACACACAGACACACTGACTCACTGACTCACCATGCATGTGATTTGACAGACGGCATGCAGCATGCATGTGATACAGCAGACGGCATGCAGCTCAGACATTAATAGTGGTAGTTAGTATACCTCCCTGGGTTGCACACAACAGCAAGCAGGTGTCATATCAGAAGCCATGCAGTTCACACAATCATGGAAGTAAGCATGCATCCCTGTGATACACCATGTGGACCAGCACAGGTTAACAGTACACATGACTGATGTGACCTTGACATTGACATGTAGTATGACATGTTATCTGCTGATGTGTACATTGACATGCATACATGTCTGACACAATGGTGTCCTGACACATGTACAGTGGTGTAATGGGTATCACATTGCAGTGTTGTCTGTATGCCCTACAGATAGAAAGCACTTTTAGCAGATCTGCATGAGCATTGAAGAGTAGTATGAGGCGTCTACATTGCTATACAGTGTGAAGTACAGACACTGTGCCATTGCATGGCATCATGAGGTGCCTATATTGCTATACAGTGTGCAATACACACACAGTGCATAGCCATGACTATGTGCAAACACATGACATAACTACTGTGGATTGTGACCCACGTCGCTGAGGTGTATACACACTAAACCATGCTGTGTCATGTGACAGGTCACTGGAAGACCTATGGATGACACCCCTGCACAACTACTAACATATCTTAGCTGCCTAGCAACAGTGTCCACACATGGCAGACTTGTCAATACACCATGTCCCACATGACATTTACGTACCACACACACGAAGTGCACGGCTGACAGTGATGTCCAACAGCAGCAAGGGAAATGTACGTTATCTGTGGCCTGATGTGGTGTCTATGTCTGTGGAAGCTGTACAGGTGACTACTGTCATGCTATGACACAGTCATGATGTTCAACACATCTTATATGGTTGAATTAAGTGACACCTGCACAAGCTGTGCACAGGCTTTTAGGATGTCCAGTGTTCCACATCAACTATATAACCATTCAACAAAGGCTATAGTTGGACCATGTCTGGACAATGTGCAACAAGGTGTATACACATCACATCTACTGTGTGGCTACATGTCTCTGGCCATCCTCCATGGCCATGTGTGAACATGTGTTGGCCAAATGTTTGTGATGGCTGTCTATCTCACATGTCTGTGTTGTCCCATATGACATACACCCATAGATGTCAGATACGTCACTGTCCACAGGGTTATGCAGACAAAGGGCTATATGTTTGGTATGTGGGGTATGTATTATGGGATAGTGAGACAATATTGCAGCCAGAACACTACATGTCTGGGACTTGTCAGATGGCACATCACAGTGTGTGCACCCATTGCAGGGGCATATTACACAATGGTGAATCCTGTGGGCTACCCACATCCCATCTCACTGTGTGGTACTATTTTCATACCACGCATGTGTTGTTCCAATGTATAGTATATATGCCTACATTGAACAACACCTCCACCATTGTATGCACAGCTGTCCACACATCTAGCAATGACAGATACTGTGGTTTCATGTCGGTGTTTCATTTAGTCTGTATATATTGCACATGGGTAGCCAGTGTGCTTGATGACAGATGCGACCTGTATATCGTGACTGGACCATACATTATGTGTACATGTGTTAACTGGCCACATGGCGAATAGATATATGCATTAACATGCCTGATACTGATAACTGTCTCACCTGCAACGGACTGATGTCTGTGCGGCATGCCAGAGGTACCTGTATAGGGGTGACACAGCGGTTTGAACATTATCCATGACTGTATGACAGCTACAGGGTGCACTGTGCATGTTAACACATTCGCCTGTACAATAGCATATAGTATGCACATGTGTGCATACACAGGGTAGCAAACTATAGTATGCAGCATGTGTGTAACCATACCTTGCATATGATGTTACATTACATATTGTACAGTGACACATGCAACTAAATGGGATATAATAGTCATATGTGCAGTAGTGACTTACCAGGCAACTCCAGGCTCAGTGGTTGGGAGACACCCACCTCCACAATGGCAGCTAGTGTTTGTGGATGTTGTTCTGAGAGTGTCCCCAGGCTGGCCAGTAGCTCCTCGGTGTGTGTGAGTGGGGGCTGGGTTGGTGGCCCACCACTTGTTCCACCTTGTTCCCTGGCGATTGCATTGGCACACTTTTTTGCATGTCGTATCAGGTCCATGCAGTGTCTGCGCACCTGCTGGTAGGTGCGGTTATGGCCACCCACATCATTAACCCTCCTGCGTAGTTCCTGCAACAGGTCATCACGCTGCTGGGCATGCTGTGGCACATGGCTGAACAACACCTCATAGTTATCATGGAGGTACGGGATGAGGGCATCATCCTCCAGGCGGCTATACGCTGGCAGGCATGAATGAGGCATTATCTGGAAGACATAATGATGGAGACAGGTCACAGTATCACAGAGATGTACAGAGATACAGCTGCACATAGATTTATATTAAATCTAGAACATATGAACAGTTATCTTTGCAAATCGTCATGACACTGACACGACTGACATGTTTGTGTCACACACATGTAACACCCGTTGTGCATTGGGTATCATCACCATATATGTGTGTCACCTCATTACATTGCTCATACTTGATGTGAATGCTGTCTTGATGTGGGCATGTCTGTTTGCCTGTACTGGTGTTCTTACCTATCAGCACATACCTGGATGTGTTCACAGTAATGCTGTTGACCTTGATGCTGTGTATTTGTCACATATCAACACATACACTGCCTTAATGGACATGAGCAGTGACAATGAACACATGCGCATGGAAACCTTTACATGCATGTGTTTTGCCATATACATCTACACGGCACTGTACAGCAGTTCAACATCCTGCCACGTATCGCCTGTGTTGCACATGTGATACACATGGAACAATGGCTAGCCGGACGTTATTCGCAGGGATGGTTATCAACCATAGCATGGATTGGGCAAGGTATTCTAGCTGTATCCAACAGTCATTTTGCCACTGCCAGGTGCATCAGCGCCACATTACTGATCCATACAGTTAATGATACATCTACCATGTGGTCATCGCACCATGTTTGACAGAGATGACATGTGCAGCTTTGATGGACAGGGTTGCATGGTATGGCAGGAGTATGTAACATGTATGGCACAGGGATCTGTCCAGCATGTGGCGATCATTGTAGTAGGATGGTGGCTGTCCCTGACATATGTCTTTCAGATCAGGATATGTACGTGTAGCATGTCCAACATCACAGTGTAGCACATGTCTTTATGCAAGGTAGCCAGCATGCTGCATAGTGGAGGTGAGGATTGTGAAGGCTGGTATCGCCCATCTACGCATGGCCAATACCCCTGAAAGGTGATATGTGATCCAATATTGGTCACCCGAGTGCTGAGTATGCCTGTCCAATGATCTCCATGCTCATGGATGGCACCCTGTCATGACATGGGTGCCTCTTATGACTACCTAATAGGCCTGGCGACGTCACCAGCTCAGGGAGGTGAACTGCACAGCTCCACCCCTTACACACAGTGTCCATAATATTGACCGCTGCCTAGGTGGTAGTTAATGGGTACAGGGTTATTCACCTAGCAGTGACAATGCTATTATCAGCTGTCAGATTGTGCACATATGTCACGCACCTCACCCACAAAGCCCATTCTGTATGTGGTCCACAACACTGAGACAGCTATTGCTAGTAGGTCATGGCCATTCTCATCCTTACAAACGCAGATACCTCCCATTTGTCTATGTGGTATGGGCTACAATGTGGGGGTAGTACAAAACATTAACCCTGTTTTACTGTAGCTGCCACTGGTGTGATATGCACATGTCACTCAGACACCTTTTGTAGTGTTGCTTCTGTCAACAGGCCACTGATAGACCACTCCTGTGCCATACAAAGGTACATCTAGTATATCAGTGTAGCTGGAACACAGTATGGGTGATGTCCTCTGACCTGTCACAGGTATGCTATGCAGTGTGAAATCATCCGTACTGTCATCTACATCTGTATTGCTAACATCTATGTTGATAAAGGTTCATAGACTTGCAGACCATACTCAGCAGGGCAATAGTGCAGTACCTCCAATTATGACTGGCGTCTCCGCTTGTGGGTTGCAGTGGGTTTATATTATCCAACACCCTATCTGTATTGCATATTCATGCTCAGCACTTGTTCAGAACATGTAACCACTTCATGAGCTACTAATTACTATAGCACACACTCCAACTCATGTCATACAGGTGCACTGTCTGTCCTTACATTTCCAGCTTGCTTACAGTACAACAGCTGTTGTACACACGTAACTCACATATCTTGTGAGACATGGTTGAATATACAGGCATGTCCACGTGTCACTTATCAGTGTTATTGCCTGTCTATATGATGAATATGGCAAACATGAGGCAATAAAACAATTGTCTCATGTACACAGTCAATGCTCACCTTCCAACATACGACACTACAGCCTGTGGGAGATGCATATATGTAGCCATGCTGGGGGTAATGCCCTCACCAACCCAGACTGAACCTGACATTCATGTGGGGACATTTAACATTTGCAGCACACCCCACTCATCACATAGTCTCACTAGATCTCCACCACCACAGGCCACACATAGTATGACTACGACATTTGCAGAACCTCTCCACACTCTCTGTGTAGGCAACAGAGGCAGCCCCCATCACCAAACACAACACCAATTACTTATAGCCCACAGACTCATGTGTGCGCATCCACTACAACCAATAGGGTGTCATAACATATCAAACACATCGGTCATAGGTGACTCTGTAGGCGGTCACACTGATGTCCCACTCAGCAGGCTAGACAAGGCGATAGTCGCTTACATCTGGCTGTCGGGTAACAGGATCCGCAACATAACCTATGCACCCATGCCACACCTCACCAGGTATGATTTGACTGTCATTCTCCATGTTAGTGTGACTGCCCTGAGATGTAACTTCCTGGACTACATGTACAGGGACATGCAATAGCTCTCCGGTCTTGTAGCCCAAAAGGTATCACCCAAGCCCTGAGAAGAATTCTGCATTTATCCAGACTGATACCACTGTACAGCGACTGAATGTTTCACTTCAACAGTTGCCTATGCTTCTGCTGTCATTCCACAGGCATCCAGTATCTGTCTGCTTTGAATGACATGGTCAACAAAACACGATGCTTTGGCACAGATGACCTGCACCTGTCAGCCCTGGGAGTACAGATAACATGTAAGGCTCTTGCTGCTCCTATACTGCCTGTCTTGGACAGTTTCCAATAACATTCACCACCAGAACAGGAACAGGCAAGCAAAACCTGGGGTACTGTTACTCAATGCTTGACATCTTCATCTCTAATGCACTCAGGCGAGACACTCCTTATAATGGCCCACTTCGATATCTCTGCAGTGACAGGGACCTGCCTCTAGGCTCCGGAGAGCACACCTGCACTGACAGGTTACACGAAGACCACACCTTTCAGTCATGTAACCAGGACCGGAACACCCACGGCGGAGGTGTGTCCATATTTCACAAGGATGTACACACCTCCAGGCTGTTTCTATAGCACAATGCATCAGAGGTGATCCACATGCAACTAACTGTGGCCAGAACTGCTATACACATTGTAACTTGCTACGGATTCAACAACATACCCCACGGTTACCAGCCCTCATTTCTTGGTGTACTGGACAGTAGGGTTCAGACCAGTACTACTGATGTGAGACTGACACTACCCCACACTTAACTGGGATACCTACACATTAGGCCAACGCTTTCTGGGATTCATAACCTCCACTTGGCTGGATCAACCCATGCACACCACCACCAAGACCAACAATATCCTAGACCTGGACATTACCAACATGTGACTGGTGTTCCACACCTGGGGTTATCCCCTCGTTGGTAGTTTCTGAACATATGCTAATCACCCTTGTTATCCATATCCCGGCACCACACCCTTCACGGAATACACAGTACAAGATTTCTACAATGCCTACTTCAGATGTCTTATGACAGCGGTAGTAAACGTCATGACACCCGTGCAGATGGACAATGCACTTACAAATGCTGAAACATACATCAGTGCACTTCATTAGCACTTACACGACTGCATGGATCATGCTATCCCAAACAGGGCCATGATTAGTACCCACAAGATAACGGATGCCACTCTGGGGGTCCAGTTCCATGCACATAATGTACAACAGAAGGTGGTGGCTGTTGCAAAGTGGAGTATAATCCCATGGGTGGGGTAGCTCACTGGTCAGCCTCAGTAGGAATCCGGGATCCCTTATCACATCCTCCAAAGCTAGCTACATAAATATTACTGCGACACATTCCAAGGACTACCACAAAGCATTATGGAGGTATGTCAGTACTCAATGGCAATACCCACATCTGCTCTGACATATGACGGGTAGACAGGAACATTACAGACCAACTACTATTGGCAACATCCTGGCAGATAGGTTCAATGCTAACTTTACACCCTCTCACTCCCTACAGGGCCAAAATCCATACAGGAACAATGCAGAGTCCCTGCGGTCACAACTACACAGTTCCAACCTGCACTCTCTAAGGCCTGGAACACAGAATCCATGTGACCATTCAACATCCCAGGCTGTGATTTACACAAACCTCAGAATGACATGGCTCCCCACTTGGCCACCAGATTCAGTAATAGCCTTGTATCAGACATTGTGGCCCCTGAATGGCACACAGCAACAGTTACCACACTCCACACAGGTGGCACTACAATGAACCACAGGGACTATTGCCCTATATGCCTGACTGGACTGTTCTGCAAGGCTATGGAGCACATCATCATGGAAGTCATTCACAGAGACATTGGTAGCCTCCAGACCTTTGATGCCACCCGGGTTGGATTTGTTAGGGCCGGACCATGGCTCCTATACCTGGTGGACTCCTTTGATACAGTTACCAGTGTAGTTGTTGATGGTAAGGGGGTCTACACAGCCTGCATTGTCCTCTCATTGGCTTTCAGCACCGTTCTCCATTCTGGTATTGACAACATACACATCCACCTGCACATCGACTCCTACGTTTCGGGATGTTATGCAAAGTGGCTCACGGACAAGACCCACAGAATGAGGACAGCATAACGTGGTACCTACTGTAATTCAGTTACACTTGGCGTACCACAGTCCTCGGTCATAGGGCCCCTCATGTTCAGTATATGCTTCCCTGAGGTACAGGCTAGCACAGAGGGACTTTCCCTGAATAGGTTTCCAGACGACTACAAACAAGGAGCCATGATTGATCCACCAGCTGATACAGACACCCTCCATATGGGTGTCACTGTGACGGATACCCAATGTCAATAACATGGCCTCAAGCTGCATAACACAAGGTGCATAGATATCCCCTTTGGATTACACCAATCACCCACTGACTATCACATAGGTGGTAGTCCCCTACATACATGTGACTGTATACGGGATCTTAGTACACACGTATATAGCACCCACTCCTTTGATAACCATATTGCCAATGTGGAGTGGATATCATTCTACGTGGCCACCCTTATCTGTAATGGGTTTGTAGCTGGAACAAAGGCACCCATTGTACCTCTATACTCCTGATGTATGACACACGTTCAAGGGTACAACACCCCTTTTGGGGTGTACCTTATGGAACCGCAACAGCTTTACATACCACAACATTAACACACCATGAGGATTATTGACCTCCGAAGGATGACGTATGCGGCACAACTACGGACACCACTACTGTGCACATTTGCATACTGCATACTCAGGGGTGACCTCTGCTGAACATACAGGGCCCATGTCCACAACAATATTTATGGATATACTCCACATAAGCAACATAAGCAAAGGCCACTGAGAGCAACATGCTCATGGATATGTGCACAAATGCAATGATGAGTGGAATGTGCTTGAGGGATACATTCCTGAACCAGACACTCACCATGCTTTGGAACATGATTCCTATGTACATCAAGCAGGGACACTCACTAGCACTCTTCATGAGATACCTCGATGGGTGGATGGGAGACACACATGCATGCCAGGGATCACTGCAGTGGCTGTACTGTACACAGGTTCAGGTAACACATGGCTCTGCTGTTCACAGACAGGACACTACCCTAGGGAGGTGCCACTGGTGAAAACACTGTCATTGGGCTTACACATGGACCTGTCCAGACAGCATAGTACCTCACTATGAACCTGTGAAGCTATTGCATGTCCTTTGTGCATGGATAATTGAGTAGCTCTTCCATTTCAGTTAGCTATCATGCTGTTACAGTGTCCCGTGACTACAAGCCATATGTATCCTGTTATTGTGTATTGTACATGCCACAAGACGATACCCTTTGTTTGCATGATATAACAGTTATGCTGTGTAAAATATCTGACATATCTACCTACAATACTGTACATTACACATATTTTAAACATTATCCCATAATGCAAAGCATACCTGCACAGCAGGACCACCTTAGACATGTTATTCTCATTATATGCCCTTACACATGCCTACTGTGACAGTACATCAACATATACTATCCCCTGCTATGGCACGTACTTGTTGGACAAACCCTACCACTGACGGTGGGTGGTGTGGAATTGTTGTGTTTAAAGCCCTCATGTAGCATTCCTTGTGGTGTATGAGATGTTTACCTTGTGGCCCACAGCAGGGCACACAATTCAAGCGTTACTATGCTCAATGAGACATCACTACATAATACCTTTTCCCACTTTATGCATTGTGTACACTTTAATTACTACAAAACAGGCTCTACATACACTGACATACTGAGTGTTCTACATACCTTGTTTCTGAGTCTTCGTAAATATCTCTGTTACACCTTTACTGTTTAAATGGTTTTATGGTATGAGCTTATGGTTTGAATGTATGGCAAGGCATTTTTATATATGTCAATACCTGTAACATGTGGTATCCTGCCACCAATTGGTGCTCCTGCGTAAATTATTACATGCACATCAGCTGTGCCGCTACTCCATTCGCCAGTTACGCGGCAACAGTGGGGTATAATTGAATTCTCCATTTGGGCGTTGCCCTTTTGCCCTACCTTTGGGGAGACATCCTGTATGTCTTTTGTTGTGAGGACTTGCAACTGCTATTTGGAGAGACATGGATATTTTGAATTCATGTTCCCCGTGGATTGTGTGTGATGGCTAGAGTATGTGGTTCTACATGTGAGTGTACCTGTCATCTCAACCGTCTGATAAGGGACTACTGCAAACAAAACCTGTAACATCGCCATCTGTTCCATTATACAACAGCTACGATTTCACATGGTGCCATTACAAATGTGTCTCTCACAAGGTATGTTAACAGTTCTGCAGATGTAATTGAGTGAGTGGATGTTTGTGATGTTATTACAGTCTGTATTGCAATTGTTTCGGGTGTGTGGAAGATGTAGGTGGGTGTACATAGCATATACAGGTTTGTGGGGACTGCATTTCTACATATTCCATATATGTGTGTGGGCTCCTTCCCTAATTGAAGATCTATCATTTAGTAGACTGAGAAACTATGGTTGTTACGGGCTTATACATTGAGTCATTGTTAATTGGTTTCCATATAGCATGCAGGTGAGGTTGATACTTCAGTACCTCCGGAAATACATCGATATGTAAGGGAATGTTACTAAATGACAGCTGTCTCCTGTAGTTCTGTCACAGATATTTGCATTCATTGCAGTTGTGTTGATGACTGAACCTCTTTGGCATGGGTTGCCACCTTTTCAAATGGTCATAATGGGACATTTGCAGGACACACATCGGTGTTTACAGGCCGACACATACCTATGGTCAGTACACAGGATAGAACATACTTTTATCCTGAATACATACTTATTCTTCAAGCACTTTAGCTACTTATCATGTTTCATGTAACATTTACGTATTTTAGATACTGGCATAACTATTTAATGCAACTATTACATATTATATGGGACATAATTATGTCCTACAATCTCGGACATTTGCCCTTTTTGATATTTTTTGTCAGGACACAACTGCCCAGGGAGGGGCTGTCCCTCTTAAAGTGGGACAGGTGGTAACCATATACCTATGGCCAGCTATGACCACACCTACCGTAATGATCTACCTCCGATTTAGCACTAACTGACACACGATGCAAACACACACACACACACACACACACACACACACACACACACACACACACACACACACACACACCCATTACAGTCCCACAGAAATGCACACGGCACCCTCAACACACACATACACAGACTACAGCAATCACAAACACAGTTGAACACTGTACCTACCTTGACCGCAGCACCGACAGAGATAACTAAATGTCCCTTAACATTGTGATAATATTACTTTCGGTTCTAGCGTTCCAGTACTGTGGTCTTTCGGTCTTTCAGCCTCGTGATTACACGTGTCGGTATGTGACGCAATCGATAGTTGGCAGTATCCTATTTATTTGTACCTCCATGGTTGTGAACATGTTGTTGACCTATCTATATATTTGCAGATATAGGTGAATACGTATATATCAACTTATATCTCTCTATCACCCTTTCTATCTCTATTATATATATATTTATATATATATATATATATATATATATATATATATATATATATATATATATATATATATATATATATATAGAGAGAGAGAGAGAGAGAACACACCTTTCGTTGTGTACATGTCGGTGTATACTGTTTCCTGGACTCTGCATGTTTGTGTTTTAACCTGTCACAATACACACCTGCCGTTGGTACATCTCGGGTAGCTTAGTGTTAGGTGATTGTGTACATGATTGCGTGTTCTACTCCTGGCAGTGATCGTTTTACCCTTCAGAGCAGGCACTATTAGTACAGGGGTGAATAATGCTAGTTTCACCTGTTCTGGACATCGTTGACCGTGATCTGCGCGATATTCAGAAAAGCTTAGCCCTGTTTCGCGCATATCCGTATATTCATGTTTAAACGATGCTTACCAGCACTTGCCAACACATAATCCCACTGACATGTGCTAAACCTGATCTGATGACCTGCATCCAACATCCAATATTCGTGCTTTTGGGATTACGTAACGTCCCTTGCAGGACGTGGGACCGGGAACATGCACGACAGTCAGTGCATTTACCACTTGGGCATCTGGGATTTGTACACGTGTTATGGTGTTTTGTATGTGGACTGTACTATGGCTGTTACTCCATACTGCAATCAAATGTGCAACTCAGTTAGTTTACATATGGATGAGACCTATTAATGGTATGTCCAAGAGATGTTTAATGAATGTGCTCCAGCATTGGTAATGTATGTCACAGTGAGCCACACACTATAATGTGCTACACCTTCACACAACTATAGGTGGAGCATGCTGGGGTGACAGATACCTGTTATGGGTACTCCCCATGCTTTGCCACTGCATCTCTGATTACATTATATGGAGCCCCTCATTAACACACCAGGTAAGCCATGCAGAGTGTGTGGGGAACAGTGATTACACACATGGATCCCGCAATTGGCTCTGCTCCACTGAGGGACAGTTGGTTAATCGATGTGGAGGCAACAGCAGACACTGTTTGCCTTGGTTGATGAAAGGCCTCTGACAATCGGGCATGTACCTACCGATGTACCTAGGAACCTATACATACAGTATCAACATATGCTGTTAGGTGCGTGCACTGTTCAGGTGTTGACATTCCTTGTTCCAATAGCTGTTGTGTGTGCAATGGTTGAGGGCTGCCTATGTAGGATTCACACAGTAGGCCACGTATACATTACAATTTACAGGTGGTCGTGTGTGTGTGTGCCATCCAGTTTACTGTGTGTGCAGGTGGAGAGGTGTGTCAATCCGTAGGGGCCTACACTGTCAGTGTATGTGCTATACGTTCCCTCTTTGCCAAGGTGTGGGCATATTGGGCATGCCTCCATCTGCCTACTGGGGCTGGCACAGGGCGTTCGGGGTCAGAATCCCTCTGTGCCTGTGATGGCCTTGGCAATTGCGGTGGGCTGTGAGGCCCTTCACCATTATGTCCCTGCTGCAACTGTTTCCGTAGGATCATATTATGTAGCATGGCACATACTATGAAGATGTGGGCACACGTGCCTGGAGAGTACTGCAAGGCTCCACCAAATATGTCCAAGCAATGGAACCGTGATTTCAGCATCCCAAACACATGCTCTATGATGATTCTGGTTTGTGCGTGTGCCTCATTATGGCGTTCTTGCATGAGTGTGTGTGCATTTCTGATGGGAGTCATCATCCACGGCTCCAGTGCATAGCAAGCATCCCCCACAAGGTGGCCATGTGGGATGTCCCCCCTGACAAATACCTGATACGGCTGTGAGGCATGCCAGATGTGGGAGTCATGGTAGCTTCCATGGCTGCCAGCACACACATCCATAATAATGCCCTGGGCATTGCACATGACCTGGCAGTTGGAGTGGTATCCCTTGCGGTTTATGTAGCGGTTACCATGCTCACTGAGTGGTGACTTGATATGTATGTGCGTGCAGTCTATCACACCCAGTACCTCAAGGTAGTGTGCCACCTGGTGGAAGAGACGCATATTGCTGGCCAACTCCTCCTGAGTTCGGGGGAAGTATATATGCTCATTGGCATGTGGTAACATAGCATCCAGGAACTGGTGTAATACCCTGGATGCTGATGCCTGTGAGATCCCCATTATATCTCCAGTTGGCCTTTGAAAGGTACCTGTGGCTAGTATTCATAAGCTTACACATACCTTCATGTCCACTGGGATGGGTTCCCCTCTGTTGTTTCTGGATCTCAGGCATAGCCGACAGAGCTCAACTATTTGCTGTAAGATATCCCTGTCCACCCTGTAACGCTCTACTATCTCCAGATCATGTAGCCCCTGGTAGGTTACCCTTGGTCTGAACACTCTTCTCCTCCTCCAGAGCCTGCGGTTGTTGTCAGTATCATCCTCCACAACACCTTCAGTCTCTAACACATGGTGATGAATCACAGCTATGGCAGCTCCCAACATGTACATTGTAAAAGTTCCCCGTCTGTTTACACCGATGGTGCAGTGTTTGGGAATACACAGGTGTGTTTGAGGTGCCTTCACACTTTATACTATTGTGCTGTGAACACTGATGATGTCATAGGGTGTGTATGTACCATCGGAGCTACAGGGCATCTTATGTGTTTTACCACAGGTACTGCTATTGTGGTGCCTTTGGTGTTGAATTACATTTGGCTGCCATGGATTACCTCTTGCCCTTCCCTTAGCATTTCTTAACGTTTCCCCTCCCATTTTCTGGCATGCATCCAGCAGCCTGCTTTCATTTGTACTTTCCAAAACCTGGCTTATCTTACGACATGTGTTCTATGACCGATCTACTGCAGGTTTGCTTTGCTCTGCTATGACAGTTCTCTTTTCTTTGCAATCCAACACCTCCCCTATCCTGCTCTGCAGGTTTCTGCAAGCAGACTTGTTAGATGCCGTCGATTACCCATTGAGAGTTAATAGGTGTTAATTGCTCAGTTGTACTCTAATTACCCTACTGCGGCATTTCCTTATTTTCTTCCCCATACCTTCCTGTTTGAGCTATGGTGCGTGGCATGTGCGTCTGCTTACCGGGTTTCGGCCACGTTTTCATCCGCGTACACATGCGCTTTCGGGCACCATATGTGCTCTCAGCTAAACGATGCTATACCTACATCCCCACCCCTATGCTGCGGCTTTGCTTAGCAATGGGCAGGCTGGATTTGCATTGCTACAATGTGCTTACAGCTACGGTGGCACACTCCACTGCTGATGTCATGTATACCTCCAAACCACTCCTCGGTGTTGTAGCGCTGCACCGTATGGTACATCCTTAGTCCGGTGGGATGTTTGCGATTCACTATTACTTGCCTCATTTGTATTGCATTGACTACTAATTCATAGTTACCGTGCCGAACACTGTCACAGACCCTTAGCACCCCTTGCAGCTTGGTTGTGGTGTACCATGCATACCATTGAGTATTATGGTGAAATCATGATTTGTATTACATTGTGATTTTATGACATTTGTGTATATTTTCCTTGTGTTCCCGTTTGTGCACACATGCCCTGCGGTTGTACTTTGCGTTACTGTGGACATGACATTAAATGTTGTTGTTTAGGTGTTGTGCATCATTTCTTATGCCATTGGCTATATATTTAACCATTGGCATATGTTAACTTTGTAATACATGAGTCTGGTCCTCTTTCATAGCTCCGATGTTCTGTTTGGAAAAATGTAAACCGTTTTTTTTTTGGTTTATATTTCTGTGGGCTTACGCTACGCCTGCACCACTTCATGAATCGCTATGTACATTTATTTGCATGGTGCAGTACTGCGTATGGGGTGATTAGCATACCTGTGCTGAGGTCTGCGCAGATATGGTGTATGCTGGTAGTGCACGTGGAATTGGATCGTACCTGAATCGCTCGACGGCCATATTTGGCATTATACCACCTACACTACGCCTGCGCCTGGTGCAAGCTTCATGAATCCCGGGGACGCTCTTAGTATCTGACCTTAGCAAATTCCCCACCACAGATACAATGTCATATTCTCTGAGTGACCATCTCCCAATCTGTGCAAACAGATATCTCAGACATCCAGTTAAACAGTGTGCTTATAAAACAACTTTCAACCTGTTCAAGTTTAACTCAAAAATATTCATTGCTAACATATAATCTTTTAAAAGTAACATCCTAAAACTCTTCCCCTTAAATGATGTTGTAAATGAATTCAATGCAAATTTCCTAAACATCTTAAACAGCTTTGCACTTCCTACAAGGAGGAGACTCAAAACAAATAATGCAATTTGGCTATCCAAAAAGTGCAGAATGCTAATGCAGGATAGAGAAAAAGTGTAGAAAGAATGGCAAAAATATAAACCACCACAATACCATAAACTTCAGAATGCTCCATAGCCATCCTAAAAAGAAAACAAATGAAGAAATACTGTACTATAATAACATCCACAGCAATAATTAACAAAACCCTAAGAAATTCTGGTCAGACATTAAAGAAATCTTACATCCTGGGCAAAAATTTAACCCTGACCCTTCTCTCAATAACTCACTCCTCAAAATGGAAATATAATAAAACTCTTATTTCATAGATCGTATAGTGTCTCTAACCAAGTGTTATATAATGCCAATCCACAAAAAGAAGAGACACAGGTGCTTCAGAGAGCCAAGCTCCAACAAATAATGTCCAATAGAAGCACCAGAAGCCACAACGAGTGGTAAAATGCCAAAATTTATTAACCACAAATGAGCACAGCACAAAAACGTTACACTAAATGCTTAACTTCCTCACCATGTTTTTCGTTCCGAATGGAACTTCATCAGATGTATAATATTTAATTAATGCTAATTAACCCCTTAAATACAAATTTAACAAATGGTGAACCAATCACATTTTGGACTCACTACATCATATAAATATGTATGAGCTGACAAAATTAAATTAAAGGCTACCAACCTTTTTCAAACCAGCTCATTTATATCACTGATAAACAAAAATGTACTAACATGAATATATACTTTCCTACACATTTTATGACCTGATGGATGTATAACATCAATGTACATTACAAAAGACATGTTACAATAATATATACAATAAAACTGCCTATAAGAAATAGAAGGTAAATGTCACAGATACTTACGAAATACATTACAATAGCACCATCTAGTGACTAAAATGTTGAAAGTTTCTATATAAAAGCTTACCACAAAAAACTAAAATAACTCTGTCGACCCTGTCAATTGAAACATTTTACATATTACATAACATTCAAACTGCACCCAAATAAATATATATTTAAAAGCATAAAACTGTATATTAAAATTTGATATGTGAAAAAGTATGTCAAAAATGATATAAAACATACCATCATGGAAGTAAAAACCTGAATTACATGTCATCACAGCCTAGCTGACCTAAGTTGCAATATAGGTACTATGGGCACATTTTCATTCAGTCCTGGTGGTTTGCAAGCTTCCAGGACCAGCTGCCAATATAATTCTCTAACTTCAGTTTTGTTTTCCCAATCCCCGCCTCGAATATCATTGGAAATATGTTGAAGGGCAAAAAACGTCTTTACAGACTCTAGTGTGCTTAAATAACGCATTATTACTATCTTATTTGC
The DNA here is from genome assembly GCF_019279795.1 of Protopterus annectens. Taxonomy (NCBI): domain Eukaryota; kingdom Metazoa; phylum Chordata; order Ceratodontiformes; family Protopteridae; genus Protopterus; species Protopterus annectens. The sequence continues at coordinate 596,254,691 of NC_056746.1, read as the reverse complement.
GGATATCGTACATATGTTCATATATCCTCCTTTTTAAAGCCCTCTCCATCTTCCCCACATAAAAGGAGTGGCATTTCACACAAAAGCCAAATAAATGGCTCCTTCAGTATCACAATTGACAAAAACTTTGCTTGTTAATAACTTATCCGTGCTCTCCAATTACTAATTTTCTCCATTAAAGACATGGTCATATTGTGTGCATTTCCCACATTTATATGTTCCTTTTTCCTCCCATATTCCTTACTGTGCCTTATATTTCTTTCCAATATATCCTTTCTACAGGTAAAAACAACCAGCTGTTGAAAAATTTTTGTGAGGTTAGAAAAATTAGAAAACAGGTTCCAGTTCCTTTTCACTACTTCTTTAATTAAACCTGAATCACTGTTAAAATTTCAAATAAAAGCCACCTTGAAATTGTTGGTATTATCTTCTGTTCTGGTGTCCTCAGATGCTTGTATCCTTACCCTCTCGATGGTGTTCACACCTAAAATATGACTAAATCTAGCCACCCTCCCATTCTTAACTTCCCCTATGACCTCTTCTAACATTTTTTCTGGATATTTACTTTCTAGAAACATTTGCTTTAACTTAACACACTCATTCTCAAAATCTTCAGTCTCAGTGGTTATCCTAGATATTCTTATAAACTGTCCCTTCACCAAATTTCTTTTTTGTTTATAGGGATGAGCACTTGTAAAATACAAATATGAGTTAGAAAATGTTTCTTTCCTATACACTCTAGACCCAAATTTCATATTACCATACCCCAGGATTCATGAAGCATGGCGCAAGGATGGTGTTAGCCTTGCGCCAAGCGTGCGGCGTAGAGATGGAGCAGCAGCACCATATGCATATTAATGAAGGCGCGCTGCCGCACCATCCACGTGCACAGGAAACATGCGTGAGTGCAGGGGGTGTGTTTAAGCGCTGCACGGAGGCGTGAACATGTCCGCTACAGTCGCCCAACCTAAAATGCTGACTAGTACAGCCTGCCTCTAATAGTAATCAATCCTGTCAGTGTCCGTGGATACTGAAATGTATGCAAAACATACAAGAGAGTTCCGCGATTACCAAAATAAAATCACAGGAGTAAACACACAAGCACGTAGCTGAATGTTGAGCCCCCGTCCCTAGAACTATTACATTTAAAACCCTGTGTCCGTATTTCATTGCTGTGTTGATTTTTATACCAAGTGGAAGCAAAACGCAACATGTTTGCATGCTGCTGCCCTTTGCTAAGCCTAGCCCGATGGTTAGAGCATTCGCTTAATATCTGCCCATTCGCGGTCTGAGTCGTCCTTGTCTGGATGGCCCAAAAATGAATGGGTATAACTTGGATCAACCTACCATGTCATGAAAGATAAGTATTTGCGTGTACCTATGTGTGTGAAGTACAGCATGTGGAAGACCAAATATGCTAGGTTTGGCCTCACAACCATAATGGTATCAGAGATATGTGGAGTAGGCAATGTTTACTGTTGACTGTGCCATGGGCTAACAACCAGAGATTGGATGGATGGTGTGTATGTGGATTTTGGGGGGGGGGTGATGGGTAATGTAATAATCCACCAAGGGGAGACTGGGTCGGATGTACAATAGGTGAACTGGAGGTGTACGAGGGAGCAGTGGGAGAATCCAAAAGGAAACTAAAGAACATACATTCACATCCCCAATACACCCTGTCAGGTCATATTGCAGAACACAATCCCACAAACATATGAACATCAAAATGTATGATACACATGTACAGAAACAGTACCGGCTCACACCACATAATGGTTTGCCCTGAACTGAACCATCCAACCCCTACACACCTGGATACATAATTGAATACCCATCATCCCCTCCACAGCACTCCCCCCCCCTTGCTGAACGTCCACCAAAACCACCCATACTCGGGCTGCTAGCTTGGGCCAGCCATATCTGCACATAGTGCTCCCTACCCACATCTAGTAGGCAGTCTCACCCTAAGCAGTCTCAGGCCTGCAAACGAGGTATCCCATGCATGTATAACCCTCCCTCATTTTCATATAACCAAAAGAATAGGGTCATCGCCGTCCACAATTTTTGGACATCCCTCATGGGATAAGTGTCCGTTCTCAAGATTAGACTTGGTGGCACAACACGATTTCCACTCCTGTTGACATCTGGACACAAGTTGGATTAGCAGTACTTGTCCACAACCCTGCTCAGCCTCCACCCAGTCCTGCAAAACCTATGACCCTGGATTAAACACCTGACTGTGATGCACATCACCCCATGTGCATTATTGGGAATATATACATTTCACATTTATTTATTTATTTATTTATTTATTTATTTATATTTGTTGACCGGGAGTGTCCGACTGGACATAGGTCCATTTTCAGCGGAGGCCCAGGGAGAAAAGCCCCACAGTTAAAATAAACAGACAGTAGTTACATTGGATTACATAGCGATTAACAATTTACATAGCAATTACTTACAACATATTTACAGATGAAGAACATAGTACATCAGTAGACAACTAGAATCTTTATCTGTGAAGTACATAACAGACATTAACAAATGTTACAATAAGAAGTTCCTGCTGTATACTAAGTACTAGGCTTATGAGCATCTGAGCTTGCTATAATCAAGGTAGTTAGTGGAGTGGAAAGAACGGTAGTGGTTGGATGGGGTGGGTGATATTAGAGTGGGAGTTGCAAGGGCATAGCCAGCATGTTTTTAGGTGCACTTTTAGTAAAGTTTTGAAGTGGGTGCATGATGGTACGGAGGTAATTGTGGGTGGGAGGGAGTTCCATAATTTGGCTATGGTGCAAGAGAATAGTGCTTCACCAGCAGTTATTGGCTTTAGTGATCTGCAAGTAATTTTTGAATAAACCAATAATCAATAGTCTTTCCATCTACTAGTGAAACCTAAAAAAAAATAAAACTTGAACCAATTACTGATGTCCCACTCCCCACACCGGACCGTCCGCTGCCCGCACGGGACCGTGCCAAAGGTCGCCCAATGAGAGCACTCATCCAGCAACATGCACCAATGAACAAATTGTTTAAAGAAAGAAGACGTAGTGATTTACCCCACTGTCATCTTCACCTTGTATAGAAAAGAAATGAGAAGGGAATCAACAGCAACTATAGTATTATATAGTGCTGTCAGCGTATGTCATATCAAGCTGGCCAGGAGTGAGCAAAGCACTGCTACTCACACCACAGGCAGGGTTTTACCAGTGGGAGTAACATTGTTGATCTGCTAAGTCTACTTTACAAACAATCAGAGGGTAGTCCCCAGTGGGACTACTAAAAATTGACAGCGTATTTGGATCTCCGTCCATTACACAAGCAAGAGCAGGTATGTTCAAGGACTAAATGGTGGGAGAGCATGATAATACATGTGTTGGGACAACATACGTGTAGGGCCGCTAACGCTGGGGGAGGGTAATGTGTGGACGTGTGTCATGGTCGTGCAAGCAACTGGATAATGGATGGATTGCGTGTATGTCGAACTCGGGTGGGGTCGAGGAACCATGGGTATGTGATTATGGATCTAGGAGTGTCATGGTTGGATGGCCTGGTTCTAACTGAACTGACTAACGGAAAAAAACAATAAACTCCACAAAACCACGAAAAGGCAAACAGGAACACGATCAGAGATGGCTTTATAATATAAAATAATTTATTGAATCCCAATAAAGTTAGCGCTTTCGGCCAAACCAATGTTCAGCCTTCATCAGACAAACAGCAGAATGTATAATTGAAAACTTTTTATGTTACTAACATGTACTTAGTACCAATCAGAAGCAAATGCATCTGTTAATTAAATATAACCATGGTGACCTTAAAGAAATGTATTACATTGCTTATGGAAAACACTTGCTAGTGTTCCTTAAGGCATTTACTTAATACAATACACAATCTTAAAAATTACTTACACTTAGGTTATAAAATATGAAATGTACTAAAAAGTACATCTGGTATTATAAAGTAAACATAGACCATGTATAAAACATTTAAAATACAAATTGACCTTAAACCTGACATTGTGATCTACGTTCTTGTAAATGAAAGCGGACCCCTTGGATGTTAGCTTCTCAATTTATCATATACCACTAACATCACCAAAGAACAACAAATCTGAGATTTTGGATACACCCAATTCCAAGACATGTTATGAATACATATATTTATAAATGTCTTAAGGTCTTTTTTATATATACACAACGGCCCGTGTAGTCCATTTTGTAGTTACAATTTTTTGTTCATGAACACTTGTTAGAATAGAATTCATGTTATAAGTTCTATTCAAGAACTAGGTCTTATGTAAATACATCAAGTCATGGAAATCATGAAAAAATATGAACTGCCTCGTGGAGGCCAGTGAGATAGTTATAAGTACGTATGCATACACACATGCATACATCTATATGTAGAAGTACATTCCCTGTAACATATCCATTCCATTTGCAGACATAAACACATGAATGCGCCCTTACAAACCTCAACAGTAGATAGAATAATAAGTAGTGCATAAGAGGGAAGGGACGAAATTGCTAAAATGCAGAAGTGTGTACAATCCCGAAGTCAGTGCTGTGCTGAATAAATCAAATGTGAGGACTGTCTCACACAGTGAATTATCCCTGTGATCTGCCTGCAACAGAAACTCCAGATACTAAACCAGTCTATTTGTAAAAGAATCACGCCGAACACGCACATAATTAGTTCTCGTGTGTAACATGTACATTACCGTATAGTCAGACTAATTAATTCATTGTAGTGTCATGTTAATGGGAGTAAGTATGTAAGGAAGTAAGAGTCTAATCTTGACATAAAGACAAGTGTGTCCCATGTGGGATAACGCAAAAATTGCGAATAGTGTCCTATTGGTCACTCATGTCACCAATGTTTGTAGACTAAACGTTAGGGATTTCTGAGGATACGTGTAGTGAGCCAACCGATGGGATGGGTCTACAGGGGTAGGGAGCGGCCAATGTGTACTGGTGTGGATACACCGCAAATCCAACTGGAGAATGGATAACTGCAGTGTTAGTGAAGTGGTGGGGTGGGTGTTTGGGGAACAAGGAGACATGGGTATATGGGTATATATGCAACTGAAGCAGCACAGCAATAGTGTATTGGTCAGAGCATTCGCCTAACGAACAGGCATTCATGGTCTGAGTCCCACACTAGCACATATAATTTTCCATGAGGAATGTGTATATAAACCTATTTATACA
>NC_056746.1:596171975-596244475 GCF_019279795.1 Protopterus annectens | reverse complement strand
GTGGCCGGCACAGCTCAACAATTTGCTGTAGGTGGTCTCTGTCCACCCTATAGTGCTCCACTATCTTCAGCTCATGTAGCCCCTGGTAGGTTACCCTGAGTCTGTACACTCTTCTCTGTCTCCTCACTGTGGGTTGTTAGGCAGCATTCACATCCTCACCACCCTCAGCCTCTTGCACATGTTGTTCTATGTTGCCTGCTGCAGCCCTTCTCATTTTGTAGGTTTGTTGGTTAAAATTTCCCTGCTTGTATACACTGGTGGTGTAGAGTGTGGAAAAACCAGAGGGGAAGGTGTTTGCTTAGTTTATAGTAGTGTTTTGGGCTGGGCTGGTCTGCTGCCTCTGTAATTGGCTGATCCTGATACCATTCACCTGTCAGCTCAGCTAGTTCTCCTCAATTACTTTCCTACTGCTGTTTTCCCTTCCAATTTCCCTAGGCAGGTGTAGACACACCCCTAGCTTAGCTGTGCTAAGCTAGGAGCAATCCCAAGCCACAGGGCTCCAATCCACTGACTTTATGCCTGACACCCCCCCCCCATGATGTCACCTATATCCAAGTCTTGCACTCGGCTATCTATACTCTTACACTCTTGGGACCTGCCTCACACCTTGAGGAAAACTGGGATTCACTATCCTTCACCTCATTTGCATAGGAGTGCCTGATAATGCATAGTTACATGACCCATACTGAGCCTCCCTTAAACTAACGACTGCTTACTATAGTGCAAACCAGCACACCCCCGCTCACAACTGCTTAAAAGTGCCTTACTCACTCCATATCCAATGGCCCTTGTTCTGCCCAGCAACAAAATAACCGGCCTCTGCAAGGCTCGAAACCAGGACCCTGCAGACCACAACCAATGTGCATTACCACTAAGCCATGGGAGCTATACAGACATTCGCGAACATATCATCCAGCACAGTCATTCAACAGTATAGGGCATGTATTCCATTAAGTAGATGTATGTGTGTTAATGTCCATATATATTTATATATATATATATATATATATATATATATATATACACACACACACATACATAGATATAGATTATATATCTCAAGAAGAAGCCTTGTGACACCAAAGCATTAGAAAAGAATGAAAAGGAAAACACCTGAAGCTCCTGCATTATGTGCTGGTGTAAATCCCAAGGCAAGTGTGTTTCTGTCTGACACATGGGTTCAGACTGTAGTCTGGGTAATAATAGGGTTGCTGACTTTACTCACCAGGCCTATTGCCAAATGTATGGGTATGTCTTGTCAACCCAGTCTCTTGGCTGATTGTGACATATATGGCCACTATATAGGGAAACTACAAATTACACTCCTCAACACATCCAGTGGCTAGACACTCACAGCCACCAACACATAGAATATGACTGGCAAACACACACACCTGCTATGTTTTGGAATAGAACACTGACCTGACTACTTTAACACACTATAGCATTACGCAGTTACATTGCACGTTCTGTAACTGCATAATGCTGTAGTGTGATAAAGTAGTTAGGTCAGTGTTCTAGTCCCAGACATGCCAAGTGTGTGTTTCCATCTGCATGAGGACAGAACATTGTTTTTTAGAGTAATCACACTCCGTACAAGTGCTATACTCAACCTTGGCAATCTGCTACCGAGATTACTGGGTTACAGCAGTCCAAGAGGTGTATTTCTATGTGGATGACATCAGCAGGATTACCATAGTTGAGTATAGGACTTGTAAAGAGTGTGAGTACTCTAACAAGCATTGTTCTGTCGCCAGGCAGATGGGCACACACACACTTGATATGTCTGGGATTAGAACACTGACCTAACTACTTTATCACACTACAGCATTACGCAGTTACAGAACGTGCTACCAAGATTACTCGGTCACAGCAATCCCAGAGATGTATTCATAGGTGGGTGACATCATCAGCCTTGCCAAGGTTGAGTATAGGACTTGTACGGAGTGTGAGTACTCCAAAGACCATTGTTCTGTCCTCAGGCAGATGGACACACACACTTGGCATGTCTGGGATTAGAACACTGATCTAACTACTTTATCACACTACAGCATTACGCAGTTACAGAATGCGCTACCATGATTACTGGGTCACAGCACTCCCAGAGGTGTAGTCCTAGGTGGGTGACATCATCAGCCTTACCAAAGTTGAGTATAGGACTTGTATGGAGTGTGAGTACTCTAAAAAGCATTGTTCTGTCGCCAGGCAGATAGACACACACACTCTTGGCATGTCTGGGGTTAGAGCATCGACCTAACTACTTTATCACACTACTGTATTATGCAGTTACAGAACACGCTACCGAGATTACTGGGTCACAGCCATCCCAGAGATGTATTCCTAGGTGGGTGACATCATCAGCCTTGCCAAAGTTGAGTATAGGACTTGTACGGAGTGTGAGTACTCTAAAAAACATTGTTCTGTCTTCAGGTAGATGGACACACACACACTTGGCATGTCTGGGATAAGAACTCTGACTTAACTACTTTAGCACACTACAGCATTACTCAGTTACAGAATGCACTACCGAGATTACTGGTTTGCAGCAATCCCAGAGGTGTATTCCTAGATGGGTGACATCATCAGCCTTGCCAAAGTTGAGTATAGGAATTGTACTGAGTGTGAGTACTCTAAAAAGGATTGTTCTGTCCTTAGGCAGATGGACACACACACACCCCAGTGGTGGGATTAGAACACCTGCCTATTTACAGATCACTACTACAGTATGACGCAGTTACGAGTCACACCACAGATTTTCCACCTTCCAAGGCAGTCATCATGACCTTCTAGGATTGCAGACATCAACAGGGATGCTGACAGTTAAGATGTACATAGCTGTGAACCAGTGTGTTTAAAGTAGGAGTCCATCCTGAACAGGAGTATGTCCATCTGTGGAATGGACGACTACTATCACTATACAGGATTACAATGGCCATGGTCATACACATAGAAGCACATAACTTACACAAGGTGTCAGTGGGCATGCTCACAAACTTAGTAGCATAGGGCTGTTTGGAATGCACTATGAATCCAACTACACAAGGTTATACTGGGCATGCTCATACACTTAGTAGCACAGGGCTGTTTGGGATGTACTCTGATTCTAAACACGGAAGGCCACATTGGCCATGCTTATACAGTTAGACGTACAGAACATGTTGTAATGGATTACGTTGTTAATTGTTGTCATTGTTAGCAGGAATGCTGCACTAAGTATATCTGACACTGGTCATCCACACGTCTGCTGCTGTCCGTCACCTTAGATATATCAGTCTATATCAAGCACAATACTACCACTCACAGTGATGTCATGCTAGGAATGGCAACTGCTTGACCAACACTATGAGCCAATGTCCTGCTGTAATTATGAGGTTGTCCAGTGTCTGTCATTCTGGGATGACATGACTGACAGAAGACAAGCCTTTGTCACAGATCACATGCATCCATGATTCAAGTGAGTGGTGATAACACCTAGGTCGCATTTGCCCATATAGTACCATTCCAAGGCAAATGTCCTAAACACAGGATAACACCCTGACACCTAGAAGACAATTGCATTGTATGCTTATGCTAACCAGTGCTAGATGTGTTGCTGTCATAATCACAGCTGCTCACTGTAGAACCTACAATGGGGAATACTGACATCTGTGCAGTGAGGAACACCTGGCTGAAGGCTCTGTAGTGCACAATAGCACTACCACCATATAACTCAGAATCAGACATGTGGGCCATAACACTGGTACGGACCACTCCAGGTGGTGGTGTCCCCACATTCATAATAGCTACTCACATGTACAGACCAGTACTCCAGCATAAGTCATCACAGATGAGCCAGGTGCAGGTCACCATGTCAACAGCTGCATTCTAGGATGTAATCCTCAGACACCACCATGTCCTCAGACCACCAACACATATCCATACATGTGGTATGACATATAATTGTACAATACCAAGTAACCTTTGACTGGTGGACTGTACCTAGCCCTACAACAACTGTGCAGATTACCCATGTACTGAGACAGTTGCATCATGTGTTATGCAATGGAATGATACCACTGTTTGTAACCAGGTCAGCTGTACACATACTAGGGTCCCTCGGATATTGACAGCATTAATAGATGACTGTTGCTGTGCACCATTCAGTGTGTACACAGCATGACATGAAGCTATGATTGTACATGATGTTTATGTGGAGAGCAAATTGTTTTGACATTTGTGTAGGATACAACCTGGGATGTGGACAGGTCCCATGCAGACTGTATGTATGGCATTAGAGAGTGCAGCTTATACCTGCATAGTTGTTATTACAGGGGCTCTGTAGTGTACATTTATATATGAATGTGTACCTGTTGGGGGGGGCAGTGTGTTTATGTTCTCCATGACCCTATCTGGATGAACAAGTGCTATTTCTGTAGGTGCAGTGCTTCTCATGCCATAGTGCTGTGAAGCACATCAGGTCTTGTTGCCATTATGTTTCATGACACAGCTATGGAATCGTCTGTGTATGTCCTCATAATATGTGGATGATTAGTTTCACAGTAGCTTTGTGTGGAATTATATGGTGTATCTGCATCTTACTGAGGCTTACTGACCATGGATCAACTTCCACTCATGTGTGTTCACTCTTGCAACAGTTACTACCTTCTGTGGTACAGTTTAAGGCAGGGTGCCACCGGTTTGCCTTCATGTTTGTGTTTGGTTGATTCCTGTTTCTGTTTCAATCTCATGATCACTGCACATATGTGAGTGCTTAAAGTGCATGTTTTGTAGGAACCAGCATTTGCACATGCATTGTACATCTGCATGGGTGCCATGACAGTCACCACTTCGCTCTTAAGGAGCATAACATTGTCTGACCATGTGTGGCATACTGTTAGCCCTGTTGGTGTGACTCTGGTGATCCAGGTCATTGGTGTTGATGAAATTCAACATGCATTGAGCACGTGTTGGTACATGATAAGTCTTCCCAGTTCATAATGGGATAGCTGAGTGGCCATGATTATGGTTTCCTGTCTCAAAACTGGTATTCCCCATTACAGCACAATGACAGTTCGGAATTCTGAGGCATGGTGGATGATCTGTCACAAGGTGCAATTTGGATTACACTTTGTCACAAAGGTAGTTGCTCAGCATAATGCATCTTATGTTGAGCAAGTGCAACTAGCGTGAGGGTGTACATATCCCTCAGGAAGTTGGACACACCTGTAGCCCATGTGTTCCAATAAAGGATGATGACCAAGAGGTGAGTTATGTGTTATAACATGGTCATGCAGGGGTGCTCTCCAAAGCATTGAACCATATCTCAATCACTGCACAGATATGTTCTCCATGTTTCAGATTGTCGTAAGTGTGTCCATATTGAGTACCTGACTTCTATCATTGAGTGGCAAGACCCACAGTTTATTTCTTGGCTGTCACTGTTGCACCAGTGGACTTTCTCTTGAACCTGGCATGATGAGGGCACTATAGGGGAAGCATGGGCTGTTGCCAGTATCCATATTCTCAGGGGTGACAGGTGCAGGCCCTGTCTAGCAAAGCATCATGGTCTGTCAACCATGTTATCCCAGGCAGAGAGATGCTGGATACTCTATGAAATTGCACCAGCACATTACACGATTGTGGAATACAATCCTTGTCCCTGTACTGCTGCATCATTCTGGCCAGTGGCAGAATGCGACCCAGGACTTGGGACATACCTGCATGGGCTACAAGACTTGACAGTTCCTACATGTGTTTCCATGCAGTCCAGGCTACTGCATCACAGGTCCTGCACAACAACATAGAATATGCCAGAGATATGTGCATAGTTCTAAAGGTGGTCTGAGTGTATGGGTATGTGGCTAATCATGGCAGACAGGCAGCTGACAGTATGTTTGCCCTCATATAGCTTGGTGTGACATAGTGCTAGAGTTTGCATTCACAAATGAGTACTGTTGGCCATGTTTCTGGCCACGTGTTCTGAGGTGTGACACAATTATGCAAACTATGTACAGTCTTTGTATTCTGTTGTCTGTCTATTCCAACTTGGGAGGCCTCTTGCTTGGCCAGATACTTAGAGGCCTCTGTAGATGTGTGTGATATCTGGTGGCATGTGTGTGTGTCCTTACTGTATTCTGGTAAGGGTATGTGCTGGTTGTGGTGATGAGATGCATGTGTAACCTACACCTCTTGACTGTCTAGTTCAGTCATGGGTGTAGAATAGACTGCCTCCAAGCTCACCCCTGTAGCTGCATCCTAGACAATGTGTGAGGTGTGGTGTTAGGCAGCTTTGGCAGTGTACATGGCATAGAGATTGCATTCCCCCAGGATGGCCACATACACAAAGCTGACATTGGTAAACACCAAAACAAAACGAAAACAAAATCCCCACTAATTCTAAGGACAACCACAAAGCATTCTATAGCTATGTCAAGAATCTCGATGGCAACACCCAGATCTGCTCTGAGTTACAGTACAAAGGCATGAAAATTACAGAACCAACTGATATTGCTAAATTGCTAACATCCTGGCAGATAGGTTCAGTGCTAACTATACCCCCCCACCCCTAAAGGGCCCATATCTATACAGGAAGAATGCAGAGACCCTGTAATCACAACTACGCAGGTAAAGGCTGCACTCTCTAAAGCCAAAAACAAAGCATCCATGGGACCAGACAACATCCCAAGCTGTGTTTTACAAGAACTTCAGAAAAAACTGACTCCCCACTTAAGCACCATGCTCAATAATAGCCTTGCATCAGGCTTTGTGCTCACTGAATGGTGCACAGCAACAGTTATCCCACTCCACAAAGGGGGAGCCACCACTGATCCCAGGAACTATCGACCTATTAGCCTGATGAGCCTGGTCTGCAAGGCCATGGAACGTATCATCATGGAACTCATAAACAAAGACATTAGTAACCTCCACACTCTGGATCCCACCCAGTTCGGGTTTGTGAAAGGCAGATCATGCCTCCTAAACCTGATCGATTTCTGTGCGGCAGTCACCAAAGCTGTAGATGAGGGTAAGGTGGTTCACACAGCCTATCTTGACCTCTCCAAGGCTTTCGACACCATCCCCCATTCTGGAATTATAGCTAAACTCACTAAACTAGGTATAAATCCCTATGTCACAAGATGGGTTGCCAACTGGCTCATTGACAGAGCCCACACTGTAAAAGATGCAGACTCCAACTCTGACCTCAAAGCAGTGACAAGTGGATTACCACAGGGATCCATCCTGGGACCTCTCCTGTTTGGTATCTACTTCTCTGAAGTACAGGCTAACACAGAAGGCCTCTGGTTAATGAAGTTCGCAGATGACTGCAAACTAGGAGCCATAGTCAAGTCCCCAAATGATGTGGACATCCTACAGAAGGGCCTCGCTGAGACAGATGCCTAGTGTCAGAGCCATGGCCTCAAGCTCAATGCCAAAACGTGCAGTGTCACCCCCTTTGGTAAAAACTCTGTACCCATGAACTACCACATAGGCAGCAATCTACTTAACACCGAATGTGTGATAAGAGACCTTGGGACCCAGGTGGACAGTAGTCTCTCCTTTGATAGTCACATCACCACAGTAGTCAGGAAGTCCTTCTATGTGGCACACCTCATCATAAAAGATTTTTCATCCAGGAAAAAAGAGGTCATTGTTCCCCTCTACTCGACACTCATTAGACCCATTATAGAGTACAACGGACCTTTTGGAATGTACATCACAAGACATCTGCAGCAGCTGGAAAGGCCATAGAAGTACCTCACAAAGAGGATTACTGGCCTAAAAAAATGCTCTACACTGACCACCTCAAAAAACTCCAGCTTTACTCCATAGCATATCGCCTACTCCGAGGTGATCTCTGCCTAACATATAAAGCTATGTCAAACCCAGAGCTGTTGGACATGCTACACCTAAAGAAATCCCAATCCCTCCAAGCTACATGCTCTAGGGACCTAAACCTTGTCACCACAATAAACAGGACATGCTGGAGGGATAGATTCCTGTCCCAGAGACTTCCCATACTCTGTAACAGGCTAGCCATCTATGTCAAGCAAAGTTCTTCATTAGCACTCTTCAAGAAAAATCTTGATGAGTGGATGGGAAATAGGAAATACACCCCAGGAATCACTTCTGTGTCTCTGCTCGACAGTGGCACAGGAAAATAACTTTCTTGGGTGGCATAAGCCAGGGAACCTTGTTTGCTAGGCTTACGTAGGTCCTTGGGCCGATAGCCTAGTACCTACCTATGAACCTATGAACCAGTAGCTGACTAGTGGACATGCCTGTATGAGCATTCAGTACTACAAGTACCACATACTGTATTTAGTTTACTTACTGCTTATGAAGATGTTTTAGACAGTGATGCTCACATGTAAATATTTGTGTTATGGATGTGGCAACACTAGCTATTACAGGAACATAGTAGCTACCTTTAGTAGCAATCCCCCTCTGAGGACCACATCACATCCTGATAGTTGATTACAGATGATGCAAGTGTGAACAGGGCTGTATCCTTGTCTGGGTATATACTCATATACCCAGCAGAACCATGAGCTCTGTTGGGCACAGACACCCACTCCCCACACAGAGTCAAATATCAATAGACTCTGCTGCCACTATCGACATAATCAGGATATAATCAGATAGTGTATGCCATCACCTATGAAGCAACTATTACACATGGGCAGCAGTTTCCTACATCTTACTCTCCTACTGCAGATGTCACACTGGAGTTAAAGATGATATGCACCCTGTTTCATTACCAGTACTGTCAACATATTTCCAAGCAGTTGTTAGTCTGGCAATGAGAGGTTAGGCTACACAAATCTAAACATTCAACCAGTGTGTCTCTACTGTCAGTGCACATAGCCATTTGGCACAGCCCTGTAACAAGGGTCAGCACACATTTGCAGAACATGTACACATGCACAGCTGTCATTGCTTGCAAACAATACTAGAGAGGTGGATATTAGGCAAGGTGGACTTTTAGGCAAGGCTCAAAAGACAAACCCACCACCATAAATAGCACAAGTAACTAGAAACTGAGGGTATTGCTACTCAACGCCAGAAGTCTAAACCTCATAATGCACACACTCGAGGCACTCCTCAGTATGGAGAACATCGATATATGTGCAGTAACAGAAACCTGGTTTAAGGCTCCAGAGAGCACCCCAGCACTACCAGGCTATAACTCATACCACACCTTTCGGCCACAGAACCTGGACCGGAACACAAAAGGTGAGGGTGCATCCATATTCATCAAGGATATTCACACCTCCAGGTTAGTGGCGCAGCATGATGCATCAGAGATCATCCAAGTGAAACTGACAATGGGCAAAACTGCAATCCAAATTTTAGCTTGCTACAGATCACCCACCATGGCCCAGGACCCACATTCCGCATTTCTGGAGACAATGGGAAATATGCAGGTCCTAATAAACACCCTAATACTGGGTGATTTCAACTACCCAAACATTAACTGGGAGAACTACTCAAGTACTAACTCCCTTGCCCAGCGCTTCCTAGAATTTATAGACCCAAACACCCTGGATCAACTGGTCAACACCCCCTCCATAGGGAAAAACATATTGGACCTAGTCATCACCAACATGGGCGACCGGTGTTCCACACCCAACGTCAACCCCTCGCTGGTTAGATTAGACCATAGACCATAGACTAATCAATCTGGATATTCACATTCTGCCCACAACCCCAACCAAGGAAACCACCGTGAAAATCTTTTCCAAAGCAGACTTCACATTGCTTAAGACCGAGGTGGAAAGGTTTATGGCCCCCACGCCAATGGACAATGCTGTCCAAGATGCCGAAACCTATACAAAGGTACTCTATGATCATCTGCAAGAATGCATGGATCGTGCCATCCCAAGTCAAACCTAGATTCACTCCTCCAAGAAAGGAAACCGGTCTGGTGGACTCCTGCCATAAACAGGCTCTACAATAAAAGGAGGAAACTAGTACAGATAAGAGCGAAATCCCTAGAAGGACATACATCCCTGATCAGTATCAGCAAGAAACTACAGTCTCTCATGAAATCATCCAAGGCTAGCTTCAAAAGACAAATTTCCAAGGACCCTACAGATAAACACCAAGCATTTTTTAGCTTTGTCAAGAACCTAAGTGGGAACTCTCAGATCTGCTCTGACTTGGTGCAGACTGGCACAAAATACACTGAACTGACTGATATTGCCAACATTTTGGCAAACAGGTTCAGTGCAAACTTCACACCACTCTCACCCCCTAAATGACCCATAACCATACCAGAATAATGTATGTCCCTGGCTATCAATGACACACAGGTTAAAACAGCCCTATCCAAAACCAAAAACACAGCCTCAATGGGACCGGACAGTGTCCCAGGCTGGGTCTTACAAGAGCTCCAAATGAACTAACCCCTCACCTAAACACACTGTTCAAACCCAGCCTCTCTACAGGCTACATACCCACAGAGTGGCACACAGCAGCAGATATCCCACTCCACAAAGGTGGTGCCACAACGGACCCTGGGAACTATTGCCCTATAAGCCTGACTAGCCTGGTCTGCAAGGCTATGGAGTGCATCATCGTGGAACTCATTAACGGAAACATTGGGAACTTCCAGACACTCGAACCAACCCAGGTCAGCTTGACTGAGTGCAGATCATGCCTACTGAACCTGTTTGATGTCTTACAGTCACCTAGACTTTAGGTGAGGGGTGTGGTAGTTCACACATACTACCTAGACCTCGCCAAGGACTGTGACACCATTCCCCACTCAGTTATTATTTATAAACTCACCAGCCAGTACATATACCCATACATCACAGGTTGGGTTGCCAACATGCTTACACACAGAACCCACATGGTAAGCCTAGCAGCCTCTAGGTCCAACTCTTAACCAGTCACAACTGGTGTTCCACAGGACTCAGTCCTGGGACCCCTACTGTTTGCCATATACTTCTCAGAGGTACAGGCAAACACAGGTGGACTACAGCAGACCGTGTCTGGCGATTACTGCAAACTGGGATCCATAATTGACAGTCCAGCTGTCACAGACGTCCTTCAAGGGGGTCTCACATAGACCAACACAAGGAGTCAAAGTCATGGCCTCCAGCTAAAGGCCACAAACTGCATGGTCATTCCATTTTGGGAAAACTAAACACCCACATATTAACACATGAGTGGCAGCCACTTTAATACAGACGAGGTAATGGGTATGTGGGGACTACATTAGATAGTGATTTCTCCTTTGACAATCATATTTCCAAAGTAGTTAGGACATCCATCCTATGGAAAGGATCATCATGGACCTCATAAATAAAGATATTGGGGACCTACAGACACTGGATCCTACCCAGTTCGGCTTTGTTAAGGGCAGATCCTGCCTCTAAAACCTGGTCGATTTCTTTGAAACAGTCAACAAGGCCATTGACGAGGGGAAGGTGGTCCACACAGCCGACATGGACCTCGCAAAAGCCTTCGATACAATACCCCACTCGGGCATTATAGATAAGCTCACCAGCTTAAATATAAACCCCTATGTCACTAGATGGGTTGCAAACTGGCTCAAGGACAGAACCCACATGGTTAGAATTGCTGGAGCCATGTCAGACTCCAAACCAGTTACAAGTGGCATCCCACAAGGCTCAGTCCTGGGACCTCTCTTGTTCGGTATATATTTCTTGGAGGTACAGGCCAACACGGAAGGACTGTGGCTGACCAAGTTCGCAGATGACTGCAAACTGGGCACCATAATCGACTCTCCAGCCGACACAAGCATCCTCCAAAAGGGCCTCATAGAAACAGACAACTGGTGCCAGAGCCATGGCCTCAAGCTAAATGCCAAAAAGTGTATAGTCATCCCCTTTGGGAAAAACAAAGTGCCTACAAATTACCAAATAGGTGGTAATCCATTAAGTATGGAAGAAGTAATTAGGGACCTGGGGACCCAAGTTGACAGCAATCTCTCATTTGACAACCACGTGGCCAAAGTGGTTAGAAAAACATTTTATATAGCCCACCTAATCATGAAGGGATTCACATCTAGATCAGGGGAGGTCATCGTGCCTCTTTACTCATCCCTCATCAGGCCCATAATTGAGTACAATGCCCCTTTTGGGATGTACCTTACCGGACACCTGCAGCAACTGGAAAGACCCCAAAAGTACCTCACCAAAAGGATCAAAGGGCTCAAACAGATGCCATATGCTGCCCGGTTAAAGAAACTCCAGCTCTACTCAGTGGCATACTGCTTGCTCAGAGGCAATCTGTGCCTGACGTATAAAGCCATGTCTAACCCGGAATTAATGGACATGCTGCACCTCAGAAAATCCAAATCCCATCGAGCTACGCGCTCGAGAGACTTGAACCTCAGTACTGAAATAAATAGGACATGCTGGAGGGACAGATTCATAACCCAGAGGCTCCCTTCACTCTGGAATAACATCCCAGTACAGGTTAGGCAGAGTCCCTCAATGACTCTCTTCAAGAGGAATCTTGATGAGTGGATGGGAGATTGTAGGTTTACCCCGGGTATCACTTCTATGTCACTGTTAGACAGAGGCACAGTATACTAACCTCAAAAAAGGGCATAACAAAATTAATTTAAAATGGGTGGTGAAAGCCAAACTTGCTCTGGCTAGGCTTATAAATGCCCTAGGGCAGATAGCCTAGTATGAACCTATGAACCTATCCTTCTATGTAGGCCATCTGATTACTTAAGGGTTTGCAACTACACATACTGAGGTTATTGTGCCCCTTTACTAATCACTCATCAATCCCATCATCGAGTATGATAACTCATTTGGGATGTACCTCAGAAGACACATCCAACAGCTGGAGGGTCCACAAACGTACCTCGCCAAGATGATTACTGGCCTCAGACATGTGTCCTATGCTGCCAGACTGAATGAACTCTTGCATTACTCAGTGGCATCTCATTTACTCAGGGATGATCTTTGCTGGCCAACAAAGCCATGTCCAAGTCAGGCTTAAGGGATATGCTCCGCCTATGGGAATCCATGTCACAGTGAGCCACACACTGTAATGAGCTACACCTTGCCACAACCATAACTGGAAGATGCTGGAGTGACAGATTCCTGTCACAGGTACTCCCCATGCTTTGGAACTACATCCCTGATTACATTATATGGAGCCCCTCACTAACACTCCAGGGAAACCTTGCAGAGTGGATGGGGAACAGTGAATACACCCCAGGGATCCCACAATTGGCTCTGCTGCACAGACGGACAGTTAGTTAATCAATGGGGTGGTGACATCTGACACATTTTAGCTAGGCTTATGAATGGCCTCGGGCAGTTAGCCAAGTACCTACCTATGTACCTATGAACCTATACATACAGTATCAGCACATGCTGATAGCTTAATTTACTGTTCAGGTGTTGACTTACCTTGTGCCAATAGCAGTTGTGTGTGCAATAGTTGAGGGCTGCTTATGTAGGATGCACACAGTAGACCACCTATACATGACAATTTACAGGTGGTCTTGTGTGTGTGCCATCCATGTTTACTGTATGTGCAGGTGGAGAAGGGTGTCAGTCCATAGATACATAGATACCTACACTGTCTGTGTGCATGCTGTAAGTTCCCTCTTTGCCAAGGCATGAGCCTACTGGGCATGCCTCCGTCTGCCTACTGGGCTGGCTCAGGGTGTTTGTGGTCTGAGTCCCTCTGTGCCTGTGAGTCCCTTGGCAATGGTGGTGGGCTGTGAGGGACTTCACCATTCTGTCCCTGCTGCAGCTGTTTCCGCAGGATCATATTGTGTAGCATGGCACATACTATGAATATGTGAGCACACTTGCCTGGGGAGTACTGCAAGGCTCCACCAGATATGTCCAAGCAACAGAACCGTGATTTCAGCATCCCAAACACATGCTCCATGATGATTCTGGTTTGTGCGTGTGCCTCATTATGGTGTTCTTGCATGGGTGTGTGTGCATTTCTGATGGGAGTCATTATTCATGGTTCCAGTGCATAGCCAGCATCCCCCACCAGGTGGCCATATTGGATGTCCCCCCTGGCAAATACCTGATACAGCTGTGAGGCATGCCAGATGTGGGAGTTGTGATAGCTTCCAGGGCTGCCAGCACACACATCCATGATAATGCCCTTGGCATTGCACATGACCTGGCAGTTGATGGAGGGGTATCCCTTGCAGTTTATGTATCACCTACCCTGCTCACCGGGTGGTGACTTGATGTGTACGTACATACAGTTTATTGCACCCAGTAACTCCAGGTATTCTGTCACACGGTGGAAGAGACGCATATTGCTGGCCAACTCCTCCTGTGTTCGGGGGAAGTATATGTGCTCATTGGCATGTGTTAACATGGCATCCAGGAACTGGTGGAGTACCCTGGATGCTGATGCCTCTGAGATTCCCAGGATATCCCCAATTGGCCTTTGAAAGGTACCTGTGGCTAGTATTCTCAAGCTTACACATACCTTCATGTCCACTGGAAAGGGTTCCCCTCTGTTATTTCTGGCTCTGAGGCATGGCTGGCACAGCTCAACAAGTTGCTGTATGGTGTCCCTGTCCACCCTGTAATGCTCTATTATCTCCAGATCATTTAGCCCCTGGTATGTTAACCTGGGTCTGGACACTCTTCTCCTCCTTTGGTGCCTGAGGTGACTGTCAGCATCATCCTCCAAACCACCTTCAGTCTCCAACACATGCTGGTGAATCAAAGCTATGGCAGCCCCTTACATGTACATATTAAATGTTCCCCATCTGTATACACCGATGGTGCAGAGTGTATGGGAATATACAAGTGTGTGTGAGGTGCTTTCACACTTTATACTATTGTGCTATGGATGCTGTTGATGTCATTGGGTGTGTATGTGCAATTCCAGCTGCAGGGTATCTTAATTATGGGTTTTACAGTCAGTACTGCAATTGTGGGGTCTTTGGTGTTGAATTATGCTTGCCTGTCATGATTCATCTGTTGCCCTTTAATTCACTTTTCAACCCGAATCCCCTCCCATTGTCAGGAATGCATCCACCTGCCGGCTTTCTTGTTTTGTACTTTATTTACCCAGGAATATGTTGTGAAATGTGTTATGTAGCTGATCTACTGCAATTTTGCTTTGTTCTGCTGTGACAGTACTGTTTTCTTTGCAGTATGGCACCTCCCCTTTCCTGTTCTGCAGGTAGCTGCTAGCAGCCTTGTTTACTGTTTTCAGTGGCCCACTGTGGGTTCTTAAGTGTTAATTACTCATTTGTACTCCAATTTCCATGCTGCAGCATTTCCTTATTTTTTCCCGTATCCTTCCTGTTTACGCTCTGGTGCGTGCTGTGCACAGCCATTTACCGGGTTTACAGTGCGTTTTCATCCACATTCACATGCACATTCGGTTACCTTGTGTGCTCTCAGCTAAGCAAAGCTATGGCTACTTCAACACATCCCTATCCTGCAGCTTTGCTTAGCAACAGGCAAACCGGATTAGCAATGCTCCAGCATACAGCAGAGGTGGCACACCCCTCTCCTGATGTCATCTTTATCTCCAAGGCACACCTCGGTGTTGTAATGCTATGCTGTGAGGTACATCCTTACACCTGCGAGGAATTTGTGATTCACTATTACTCCTCTTATTTGCATGGCATTGCCTACTAATTCCAAGTTACCACACAGAACACTGTCACAGCCCCGTAGCAACCCTTGCGCCATGGTGTGGTGTAGCATGCATGCCATTGACTATTATGGGAAAATCATGAAAAGTGTTACATTGCAGTTTTATTCCATATAATTCTATTTTGATTGTGATCCCATTTGTGCACTGATGCCCTGCACTTTAACTTTGCGTTAGTGTGGGTATAACATTAAATGTTCTTTTTTATATTTTGTGCATTTTTTATGCCAATGGCTATATATTTAGCCATTGACATATATTAACAGTATAATACATGTGTTTGGTCCACTGTCATAGCTCCAATTTTATGTTTGCATAAATGTAAACCATTTTTTTCGGTTTACATTTCTGCATGCTTACACTACGCCTGCACCACTTCCTGAATTGCTATATATCTTCATTTGCATGCTACACTGCTGAACATGGGGTGATTAGCATACAGGTGCCTGGAGCTGTGCGGGCGTAGCATACTTAGGTAGTGCACATGGAAACAGCTTGTACCTGAATCGCTCGGCGGCCATATTTGGTGTTAGATCATCGACACTACGCCTGCACCTGGCGCAAGCTTCATGAATCCTGGGGATAGTCTTTGTAAATGGTAACGTCTAAGTAATTCAATACATCCTTTGTGATATTACAAGTAAATTTAAGGAAATCCGTGGTTCCATTAATGTATTGTATAAACTCAGTTAATTTGTCCTTGCCCTCAACCCAAAAGAAACATAAATCGTCAAGGTATCTCCTATATAGACACCAACAGTCCTTAAAACTTGAACTTAAAAGAAATTTTTTTTCCAAAGTATTTAAAACAATTTCCATAGCTGGGGGCACAACATGCCCCATAGCTAAGCCTTTAACTTGTTTGAAAAATTCCACCTCAAAACTAACAAAATTATTAGTAAGGACCAACTCAAGTAATTCCATAATGACTCTAATTTCTTCCAGTTAAAATTATGTAGCCTCTAACAAAGCTTCTAAAAAAACTCCATCCCTATATAATGAGGGATGACAGAGAACAAATAAATGATATCTACCGTTACAAATATAATATCCTGTTTAAAACTATCGGGATTAATATTTCTTAAGAAATCCCATGAATCCTTGATAAACCCTTATTGTTCCATCCAAATCTTATTAACTTTAGAGTCTATAAATTTAGCTAAAGAATCAGTATTAGAACGATTGGCAGAAACTATTGGTCTCAAGGGCGGCTCTCTAATGTTCTTGTGCACTTTAACTATCCTAAAAAATGTTAGAAATCACATGTTTCTCAGTGACCAGAAAATTAAAGGTGGATCTATCAATTAAACCATCATGGTATAGCTCTCTTAATGCAAAGTCAATCTTAGAATAAGCTATATTAATTTTGTTGATTGATACCCTATTATATCTCTCCTCATCCGCTAAAATGTTTTCCATTTTCCCCACATAGGTAATATGATCCATAATCACCATGCCCCCACCTTTATCTGTTCTCATGACCCTAATGTTTTTATTCTCACTTAATTCTTTAATATTTGTACTTGGAGGGCAGGGATACGTTATTGACAAGCAAAGTTTTTGTCAATTGTGATACTGAAGGAGTCATTTATTTGGCTTTTTGTGTGAAATGCTACTCCTTTTATGTAGGGAAGATGGAGAGGGTTTTAAAGAGGAGGATATGCGAACATGTGTATGATATCCGCAAATTAGATGGTAATAATGCTTTATTTAAGCACACTAGAGTCTGTAAAGAAGCTGCATTTAAGTTTTTTGCCTTTGAACTTATTCCCCATGATATTCGAGGTGGGGATTGGGAAAACAAAATTGAAATTAGAAAATTATATTGGCAGCTGGTCCTAGAAGCTTGCAAACCACCAGGACTGAATGAAAATGTATTTATAGTACCTATATTGCAACTTAGGTCAGCAAGGCTGTGATGATATGTAATTCAGGTTTTTACTTCCATGATGGTATGTTTTATATCCTTTTTGACATACTTTTTCACATATCAAATTTTAATATGCAGTTTTATGCCTTTAAATATATATTTATTTGGGTGCAGTTTGAATGTTATGCAATATGTAAAATGTTTCAATTGACAGGGTCAATAGAATTATTATAGTTTTTTTGTGGAAAGCTTTTATATAGAAACTTTCAACATGTTAGTCACTAGATGGTGATATTGTAATGTATTTCATAAGTATCTGTGACATTTACCTTCTATTTCTTATAGGCAGTTTTATTGTATATATTCTTGTAACATGTCTTTTGTAATATACATTGATGTTATACATCCATCAGGTCATAAAATGTGTAGGAAAGTATATATTCATGTTAGTACATTTTATATATCAGTGATATAAATGAACTGGTTTGAAATAGGTTGGTAGCCTTTAATTTAATTTTGTCAGCTCATACATATTTATAAGATGTAGTGAGTCTGAAATGTGATTGGTTCACCATTTTTTTAATTTGTATTTAAGGGGTTAATTAGCATTAATTAAATATTATGCATCTGATGAAGTTCCATTTGAAACAAAAAACGCGGTGAGGAAGTTAAGCGTTTAGTGTAAAGTTTTTGTGCTGTGCTCATTTGTGGTTAATACATTTTGGTGTTTTACCACTCGTTGTGGCTTCTGATGCTTCTATTGTACTTTTTAAGTGTTTTATAATGGCAAACTAGTATCCTCCTTATTTCTAGATTTGTCTAAAGCCTTCAACACAGTTTCTCAAAGCAAACATCTATGTCAAATGCCCTCACTAGGTCTAACTCATACCACCCTTCTATAATTCAAGAGCTACTTATCCAATAGGTATCAATCAGCAAAATTGCACTCCACCCTTTCACCATATGTCTAAGTCACCAGTGCTGTACCTCAAGGCTTTATCCATGGTTCCCTACTCTTTAATATTCTCATCAACACCATCCGTGCAGCCATACAGCAGGCCTCCTGAATACATTATGCAGATTCTACTCTTATGCACATCTGACAACCTGACACATCTCAAAAAAGAAAAAAATCGAAAGTATTAACAGCTACTGAAACATGGCTCTGTAGCTCACAACTCAATCTTAAACTGCCCAAAACAAACTGCTTATTGTCCCCCACATCACTCTCTCACAAAAAAAACATTTAAAATCCCCTCTCTTAATAATGCAACCACTGAAGTCACTCTTCATAGGAAATTATTACGGATGATAGTGGATTATAATCTTAAATTTGACCTGTATATGCATAATTGCTTAAAAAACACTTACCAAAAACTAGGGAAGCTTTACAAAGCCAATGTCTCTCACCACTGCCACTAAAACTATACTTACCACTACTTGCTTCATCTTCCTTTCATTAAGTTATGGTGCTCCTATCCTAACTAATCACCAGTCATCACATAAATCAAAATTTGAACAATGCTATAACAAAGTGTCTAACTTTACAGCAATGCCCTTTTCAAAACCCACTTCTGTATAGCACTAAAAAGCCTGAGATGGTTAGAACTATCCCATCAACTAACATATACACAGTTTTTTACCATCTATACAATTAGCCAGTATCCATCTGCTTGTCCACCACTAAATACCATTCTTTACAATTATGTTCCTAATCAGTCATTATGATCCAGTGCCGTACAACTCTGCATGGTCTGTACTCACACTGTGTTGCTAAGGCCTAGAACTCCTTGCCTATATCCATCAGGGAAATACTCCCCTCTATTCCTTTCAAACATTCTGAAAGACTTCATAGCCAAAATCTGTCTCTGTTATTGCTCAGCTTAGGATAAATTATATCTCTAAATATGAACAAGGAAGCTCTTCATACCTTACACCTAACTCTTCACTCACTTCCTTACTTCACTCAACTTCTCTCTCTTAAATCTATTTCTGTATGTTCTAACCCTGTTTTTTTCTCTCACTTCATACTGTATTTCCTGTTTGTATTATACTAACTTACATTTAATTTTCCTATAAATTGGCTAAAATGTCTGTACACATTAAATCATTGTCACATGAGTTGTATTTATTTTTAACCAATGTTTTTATATTATGTCTAATCTGATGGAATTATTTAAACTGTAGATATTTTGTATTTTTTGAAGATTGTAAACCTATTGATCTTTACTTGTTTTTGTAATACTTTGGAGATTAACTGCTGGCTTCTGCTGAAAATGGGCACCTACCCAGTTGGACTGTCCTGGTAATCAAATGTCAATAAATAGATAAGTAAATATGTTATATTTATTTGATAATATTTTCTCTCCTACTTCCACATTTTTTGTTTTCTATAATACTCTTCATAAGTGAATCATTTACATTTTATTCTCGTTTTCATGTTCATTATGCTCTTCTATCATACTGCTTTGCCTAATTTTTCCATTTACATTATTTTCTTTATTTTCTTCATTATCTTTTTCATTTTGCTTTCAGTTAGCACACATCTTTCCTCTAACCATTAACAACTGGACCACATATGCACCTCATTTTTGCATTTACTGAATTGAAATTACATTGCCTGACAGAATGTCCATTTCTGCCACATTAATTACACATTTTAATGTGACATTTATTAATAAAATATTCAAAGATGTCCACAGGAAAAAAAAAACATGTTTTTTGTTAGCAAAATAAAAGTAGTCCATGGGTAAACGTATTGCCATAGTAATAAAAACCAAGACATAGTAAAATCCAAATCCAAATTGTACTTTATTCAGGTAAGTGCTTTCACCACATCAACGTGGCTTCTTCAGACCTTAAACTTAAGGTCTGAAGAAGCCATGTTGATGCGGTGAAAGCGCTTACCTGAATAAAGTACGATTTGGTTTTATATGCTCACTATGCTTCGTTTTGCCTATAAGTATTTGATTTTACTATGTTTTTTTGTTATCCCAGTACTGAATTGCCTCTCAGACATGCTTTACTAAGCATGCACTTGGCAAATGGCATACAACATTCTATTTAATGCTCACTCTGTCCCACAGCCTATCTTGACCTCTCCATGGCTTTTGGCACCATCCCCATTCTGGAATTATAGCTAAACTCACTAAACTAGGTATAAATCGCTATGTCACAAGATGGGTTGCCAACTGGCTCATTGACAGAACCCACGCTGTAAAAGATGCAGACTCCAACTCTGACCTCAAAGCAGTGACAAGTGGATTACCACAGGGTTCCATCCTGGGACCTCTCCTGTTTGGTATCTACTTCTCTGAAGTACAGGCTAACACAGAAGGCCTCTGGTTAATGAAGTTCGCAGATGACTGCAAACTAGGAGCCATAGTCAAGTCCCCAAATGATGTGGACATCCTACAGAAGGGCCTCGCTGAGACAGATGCCTAGTGTCAGAGTCATGGCCTCAAGCTCAATGCCAAAAAGTGCAGTGTCACCCCCTTTGGTAAAAACTCTGTACCCATGAACTACCACATAGGCAGCAATCTACTTAACACCGAATGTGTGATAAGAGACCTTGGGACCCAGGTGGACAGTAGTCTCTCCTTTGATAGTCACATCACCACAGTAGTCAGGAAGTCCTTCTATGTGGCACACCTCATCATAAAAGAGTTCTCATCCAGGAAAAAAGAGGTCATTGTTCCCCTCTACTCGACACTCATTAGACCCATTATAGAGTACAATGGCCCTTTTGGAATGTACATCACAAGACATCTGCAGCAGCTGGAAAGGCCATAGAAGTACCTCACAAAGAGGATTACTGGCCTAAAAAAAATGCTCTACACTGACCACCTCAAAAAACTCCAGCTTTACTCCATAGCATATCGCCTACTCTGAGGTGATCTCTGCCTAACATATAAAGCTATGTCAAACCCAGAGCTGTTGGACATGCTACACCTAAAGAAATCCCAATCCCTCCGAGCTACATGCTCTAGGGACCTAAACCTTGTCACCACAATAATCCAGACATGCTGTAGGGATAGATTCCTGTCCCAGAGACTTCCCATACTCTGTAACAGGCTAGCCATCGATGTCAAGCAAAGTTCTTCATTAGCACTCTTCAAGAAAAATCTTGATGAGTGGATGGGAAATAGGAAATACACCCCAGGAATCACTTCTGTGTCTTTGCTCGACAGTGGCACAGGAAAATAACTTTCTTGGGTGGCGTAAGCCAGGGAACCTTGTTGGCTAGGCTTACGTAGGTCCTTGGGCCAATAGCCTAGTACCTACCTATGAACCAGTAGCTGACTAGTGGACATGCCTGTATGAGCATTCAGTACTACAAGTACCACATACTGTATTTAGTTTACTTACTGCTTATGAAGATGTTTTAGACAGTGATGCTCACATGTAAATATTTGTGTTATGGATGTGGCAACACTAGCTATTACAGGAACATAGTAGCTACCTTTAGTAGCAATCCCCCTCTGAGGACCACATCACATCCTGATAGTTGATTACAGATGATGCAAGTGTGAACAGGGCTGTATCCTTGTCTGGGTATATACTCATATACCCAGCAGAACCATGAGCTCTGTTGGGCACAGACACACACTCCCCACACAGAGTCAAATATCAATAGACTCTGCTGCCACTATCGACATAATCAGGATATAATCAGATAGTGTATGCCATCACCTATGAAGCAACTATTACACATGGGCAGCAGTTTCCTACATCTTACACTCCTACTGCAGATGTCACACTGGAGTTAAAGATGATATGCACCCTGTTTCATTACCAGTACTGTCAACATATTTCCAAGCAGCTGTTAGTCTGGCAATGAGAGGTTAGGCTACACAAATCTAAACATTCAACCAGTGTGTCTCTACTGTCAGTGCACATAGCCATTTGGCACAGCCCTGTAACAAGGGTCAGCACACATTTGCAGAACATGTACACATGCACAGCTGTCATTGCTTGCAAACAATACTAGAGAGGTGGATATTAGGCAAGGTGGACTTTTAGGCAAGGCTCAAAAGACAAACCCACCACCATAAATAGCACAAGTAACCAGAAACTGAGGGTATTGCTACTCAACGCCAGAAGTCTAAACCTCAAAATGCACAGACTCGAGGCACTCTTCAGTATGGAGAACATCGATATCTGTGCAGTAACAGAAACCTGGTTTAAGGCTCCAGAGAGCACCCCAGCACTACCAGGCTATAACTCATACCACACCTTTCGGCCACAGAACCTGGACCGGAACACAAATGGTGAGGGTGCATCCATATTCATCAAGGATATTCACACCTCCAGGTTAGTGGTGCAGCACGATGCATCAGAGATCATCCAAGTGAAACTGACAATGGGCAAAACTGCAATCCAAATTTTAGCTTGCTACAGATCACCCACCATGGCCCAGGACCCACATTCCGCATTTCTGGAGACAATGGGAAATATGCAGGTCCTAATAAACACCCTAATACTGGGTGATTTCAACTACCCAAACATTAACTGGGAATACTACTCAAGTACTAACTCCCTTGCCCAGCGCTTCATAGAATTTATAGACCCAAACACCCTGGATCAACTGGTCAACACTCCTCCATAGGGAACAACATATTGGACCTAGTCATCACCAACATGGGTGACCGGTGTTCCACACCTGACGTCAACCCCTCGCTGGTTAGATCAGACCATAGACTAATCACTCTGGATATTCACATTCTGCCCACAACCCCAACCAAGGAAACCACCGTGAAAATCTTTTCCAAAGCAGACTTCACATTGCTTAAGACTGAGGTGGAAAGGTTCACGGCCCCCACGCCAATGGACAATGCTGTCCAAGATGCTGAAACCTATACAAAGGTATTCTATGATCATCTGCAAGAATGCATGGATCATGCTATCCCAAGTCAAACCTAGATTCACTCCTCCAAGAAAAGGAAACCAGTCTGGTGGACCCCTGCCATAAACAGGCTCTACAATAAAAGGAGGAAACTAGTACAGATAAGAGCGAAATCCCTAGAAGGACAGACATCCCTGATCAGTATCAGCAAGAAACTACAGTCTCTCATGAAATCATCCAAGGCTAGCTTCAAAAGACAAATTTCCAAGGACCCTACAGATAAACACAAATCGTTTTTTAGCTTTGTCAAGAACCTAAGTGGGAATTCTCAGATCTGCTCTGAGTTGGTGCAGACTGGCAAAAAATACACTGAACTGCCTGATATTGCCAACATTTTGGCAGACAGGTTCAGTGCAAACTTCACACCCCTCTCACCCCCTAAATGACCCATAACCATACCAGAAGAATGTATGTCCCTGGCAATCACCGACACACAGGTTAAAACAGCCCTATCCAAAACCAAAAACACAGCCTCAATGGGACCGAACAGTGTCCTAGGCTGGGTCTTACAAGAGCTCCAAATGAACTAACCCCTCACCTAAACACACTGTTCAAACCCAGCCTCTCTACAGGCTACATACCCACAGAGTGGCACACAGCAACAGATATCCCACTCCACAAAGGTGGTGCCACAACGGACCCTGGGAACTATTGCCCTATAAGCCTGACTAGCCTGGTCTGCAAGGCTATGGAGTGCATCATCATGGAACTCATTAACAGAGACATTGGAAACTTCCAGACACTCGACCCAACCCAGGTCAGCTTGACTGAGTGGAGATCATGCCTACTGAACCTGTTTGATGTCTTACAGTCACCTAGACTTTAGGTGAGAGGTGTGGTAGTTCACACATAGTACCTAGACCTCACCAAGGACTGTGACACCATTCCTCACTCAGTTATTATTTATAAACTCACCAGCCAGTACATATACCCATACATCACAGGTTGGGTTGCCAACATGCTTACACACAGAACCCACATGGTAAGCCTAGCAGCCTCTAGGTCCAACTCTTAACCAGTCACAACTGGTGTTCCACAGGACTCAGTCCTGGGACCCCTACTCTTTGCCATATACTTCTCAGAGGTACAGGCAAACACAGGTGGACTACAGCAGACCGTGTCTGGCGATTACTGCAAACTGGGATCCATAATTGACAGTCTAGCTGTCACAGACGTCCTTCAAGGGGGTCTCACATAGACCAACACAAGGTGTCAAAATCATGGCCTCCAGCTAAAGGCCACAAACTGCATGGTCATTCCATTTTGGGAAAACTAAACACCCACATATTAACACATGAGTGGCAGCCACTTTAATACAGACGAGGTAATGGGTATGTGGGAACTACATTAGATAGTGATCTCTCCTTTGACAATCATATTTCCAAAGTAGTTAGGACATCCATCCCATGGAAAGGATCATCATGGACCTCATAAATAAAGATATTGGGGACCTACAGACACTGGATCCTACCCAGTTCGGCTTTGTTAAGGGCAGATCCTGCCTCTTAAACCTGGTCAATTTCTTTGAAACAGTCAACAAGGCCATTGATGAGGGGAAGGTGGTCCACACAGCCTACCTGGACCTCGCAAAAGCCTTCGATACAATACCCCACTCGTGCATTATAGATAAGCTCACCAGCTTAAATATAAACCCCTATGTCACTAGATGGGTTGCAAACTGGCTCAAGGACAGAACCCCACATGGTTAGAATTTCTGGAGCCATGTTAGACTCCAAACCAGTTACAAGTGGCATCCCACAAGGCTCAGTCCTGGGGCCTCTCTTGTTCGGTATATATTTCTTGGAGGTACAGGCCAACACGGAAGGACTGTGGCTGACCAAGTTCGCAGATGACTGCAAACTGGGCACCATAATCAACTCTCCAGCCGACACAAGCATCCTCCAAAAGGGCCTCATAGAAACAGACAACTGGTGCCAGAGCCATGGCCTCAAGCTAAATGCCAAAAAGTGAATAGTCATCCCCAATGGCAAAAACAAATTGCCTACAAATTACCACATAGGTGATAATCCATTAAGTACGGAAGAAGTAATTAGGGACCTAGGGATGCAAGTTGATAGCAATCTCTCATTTGACAACCACATGGCCAAAGTGGTTAGAAAAACATTTTATATAGCCCACCTAATCATGAAGGGATTCACATCTAGATCAGGGGAGGTCATCGTGCCTCTTTACTCATCCCTCATCAGGCCCATAATTGAGTACAATGCCCCTTTTGGGATGTACCTTACCAGACACCTGCATCAACTGGAAAGACCCCAAAGGTACCTCACCAAGAGGATCAAAGGGCTCAAACAGATGCCATATGCTGCCCGGTTAAAGAAACTCCAGCTCTACTCAGTGGCATACTGCCTGCTCAGAGGCGATC
Organism: Protopterus annectens; assembly: GCF_019279795.1. Classification (NCBI taxonomy): domain Eukaryota; kingdom Metazoa; phylum Chordata; order Ceratodontiformes; family Protopteridae; genus Protopterus; species Protopterus annectens. Next base: position 596,218,693 of record NC_056746.1, on the reverse strand, counting down.
TGTGCCTGACATATAAAGCCATGTCTAACCCGGAATTAATGGACATGCTGCACCTCAGAAAATCCAAATCCCATCGAGCTACGCGCTCAAGAGACTTGAACCTCAGCACTGAAATAAATAAGACATGCTGGAGGGACAGATTCATAACCCAGAGGCTCCCTTCACTCTGGAATAAAATCCCAGTCCAGGATAGGCAGAGTCCCTCACTGACTCTCTTCAAGAGGAATCTTGATGAGTGGATGGGAGATTGTAGGTTTACCCCGGGTATCACTTCTGTGTCACTGTTAGACAGAGGCACAGTATACTAACCTCAAAAAAGGGCTTAGCAAAATTAATTTAAAATGGGTGGCGAAAGCCAAACACACTCTGGCTAGGCTTATAAATGCCCTAGGGCAGATAGCCTAGTATGAACCTATGAACCTATCCTTCTATGTAGGCCATCTGATTACTTAAGGGTTTGCATCTACACATACTGAGGTTATTGTGCCCCTTTACTCATCACTCATCAATCCCATCATCGAGTATGATAACTCATTTGGGATGTACCTCAGAAGACACATCCAACAGCTGGAGGGTCCACAAACGTACCTCGCCATGATGATTACTGGCCTCAGACATGTGTCCTATGCTGCCAGACTGAATGAACTCTTGCATTACTCAGTGGCATCTCATTTACTCAGAGATGATCTTTGCTGGCCAACAAAGCCATGTCCAAGTCAGGCTTAAGGGATATGCTCCGCCTATGGGAATCCATGTCACAGTGAGCCACACACTGTAATGAGCTACACCTTGCCACAACCATAACTGGAAGATGCTGGAGTGACAGATTCCTGTCACAGGTACTCCGCATGCTTTGGAACTACATCCCTGATTACATTATATGGAGCCCCTCACTATCACTCCAGGGAAACCTTGCAGAGTGGATGGGGAACAGTGAATACACCCCAGGGATCCCACAATTGGCTCTGCTCCACAGACGGACAGTTAGTTAATCAATGGGGTGGTGACATCTGACACATTTTAGCTAGGCTTATGAATGGCCTTGGGCAGTTAGCCAAGTACCTACCTATGTACCTATGAACCTATACATACAGAATCAGCACATGCTGATAGCTTAATTTACTGTTCAGGTGTTGACTTACCTTGTGCCAATAGCAGTTGTGTGTGCAATAGTTGAGGGCTGCTTATGTAGGATGCACACAGTAGACCACCTATACATGACAATTTACAGGTGGTCTTGTGTGTGTGCCATCCATGTTTACTGTATGTGCAGGTGGAGAAGGGTGTCAGTCCGTAGATGCCTACACTGTCTGTGTGCATGCTGTAAGTTCCCTCTTTGCCAAGGCATGGGCCTACTGGGCATGCCTCCATCTGCCTACTGGGCTGGCTCAGGGTGTTTGTGGTCTGAGTCCCTCTGTGCCTGTGAGTCCCTTGGCAATGGTGGTGGGCTGTGAGGGCCTTCACCATTCTGTCCCTGCTGCAGCTGTTTCAGCAGGATCATATTGTGTAGCATGGCACATACTATGAAGATGTGAGCACACGTGCCTGGGGAGTACTGCAAGGCTCCACCAGATATGTCCAAGCAACGGAACCGTGATTTCAGCATCCCAAACACATGCTTCATGATGATTCTGGTTTGTGCGTGTGCCTCATTATAGCATTCTTGCATGGGTGTGTATGCATTTCTGATGGGAGTCATCATTCATGGTTCCAGTGCATAGCCAGCATCCCCCACCAGGTGGCCATATGGGATGTCCTGTGCAGTTGATGGAGGGGTATCCTTTGCGGTTTATGTATCACCTACCCTGCTCACCGGGTGGTGACTTGATGTGTATGTACATGCAGTCTATTGCACCCAGTAACTGCAGGTATTCTGCCACATGGTGGAAGAGACGCATATTGCTGGCCAACTCCTCCTGTGTTCGGGGGAAGTATATGTGCTCATTGGCATGTGTTAACATGCCATCCAGGAACTGGTGGAGTACCCTGGATGCTGATGCCTCTGAGATCCCCAGGATATCCCCAATTGGACTTTGAAAGGTACCTGTGGCAAGTATTCTCAAGCTTACACATACCTTCGTGTCCACTGGAATGGGTTCCCCTCTGTTATTTCTGGCTCTGAGGCATGGCCGGCACAGCTCAACAAGTTGCTGTATGGTGTCCCTGTCCACCCTGTAATGCTCTATTATCTCCAGATCATTTAGCCCCTGGTATGTTAAACTGGGTCTGGAAACTCTTCTCCTCCTTTGGTGCCTGAGGTGACTGTCAGCATCATCCTCCAAACCACCTTCAGTCTCCAACACATGCTGGTGAATCAAAGCTATGGCAGCCCCTTACATGTACATATTAAACGTTCCCCATCTGTATACACCGATGGTGCAGAGTGTATGGGAATATACAAGTGTGTGTTAGGTGCTTTCACACTTTATACTATTGTGCTATGGATGCTGCTGATGTCATTGGGTGTGTATGTGCAATTCCATCTGCAGGGTATCTTAATTATGGGTTTTACAGTCAGTACTGCAATTGTGGGGTCTTTGGTGTTGAATTATGCTTGCCTGCCATGATTCATCTGTTGCCCTTTAATTCACTTTTCAACCCGAATCCCCTCCCATTGTCAGGAATGCATCCACCTGCCGGCTTTCTTGTTTTGTACTTTCCTTACCCAGGAATATGTTGTGAAATGTGTTATGTAGCTGATCTACTGCAATTTTGCTTTGTTCTGCTGTGACAGTACTGTTTTCTTTGCAGTATGGCACCTCCCCTTTCCTGTTCTGCAGGTAGCTGCTAGCAGCCTTGTTTGCTGTTTTCAATGGCCCACTGTGGGTTCTTAGGTGTTAATTACTCATTTGTACTCCAATTTCCATGCTGCAGCATTTCCTTATTTTTTCCCGTATCCTTCCTGTTTACGCTCTGGTGCACGCTGTGCACAGCCATTTACCGGGTTTACAGTGCGTTTTCATCCACGTTCACATGCACATTCGGTTACCTTGTGTGCTCTCAGCTAAGCAAAGCTATGGATACTTCATCACATCCCTATCCTGCAGCTTTGCTTAGCAACAGGCAAACCGGATTAGCAATGCTCCAATGTGCTTACAGCAGAGGTGGCACACCCCTCTCTTGATGTCATCTTTATCTTCAAGGCACACCTCTACGCTGTGAGGTACATCCTTACACCGGCGAAGAATTTGTGATTCACTATTACTCCTCTTATTTGCATGGCATTGCCTACTAATTCCAAGTTACCACACAGAACACTGTCACAACCCCGTAGCAACCCTTGTGCCATGGTGTGGTGTAGCAGGCATGCCATTGACTATTATGGGGAAATCATGAAAAGTGTTACATTGCAGTTTTATTCCATATAATTCTATTTTGATTGTGATCCCGTTTGTGCACCGATGCCCTGCACTTTAACTTTGCGTTAGTGTGGGTATAACATTAAATGTTCTTTTTTATATTTTGTGCATTTTTTATGCCAATGGCTATATATTTAGCCATTGGCATATATTAACAGTATAATACATGTGTTTGGTCCACTGTCATAGCTCCAATTTTATGTTTGCATAAATGTAAACCATTTTTATCGGTTTACATTTCTGCATGCTTACACTACGCCTGCACCACTTCCTGAATTGCTGTATATCTTCATTTGCATGCTACACTGCTGCACATGGGGTGATTAGCATACAGGTGCCTGGAGCTGTGCGGGCGTAGTGTACATAGGTAGTGCACGTGGAAACAGCTTGTACCTGAATTGCTCGGCGGCCATATTTGGTGTTACATCGTCGACACTACGCCTGCAAATGGCGCAGGCTTCATGAATCCTGGGGATAGTCTTTGTAAATGGTAACGTCTAAGTAATTCAATACATCCTTTGTGATATTACAAGTAAATTTAAGGAAATCCGTGGTTCCATTAATGTATTGTATAAACTCAATTAATTTGTCCTTGCCCTCAACCCAAAAGAAACATAAATCGTCAAGGTATCTCCTATATAGACACCAACAGTCCTTAAAACTTGAACTTAAAAGAAATTTTTTCTCCAAAGTATTTAAAACAATATCTGTAGCTGGGGGCACAACATGCCCCATAGCTAAGCCTTTAACTTGTTTGAAAAATTCCCCCTCAAAACTAACAAAATTATTAGTAAGGACCAACTCAAGTAATTCCATAATGACTCTAATTTATTTCCAGTTAAAATTTTGTAGCCTCTACCAAAGCTTCTAAAAAAACTCCATCCCTATATAATGAGGGATGACAGAGAACAAATAAATGATATCTACCGTTACAAATATAATATCCTGTTTAAAACTATCGGGATTAATATTGATTAAGAAATCCCATGAATCCTTGATAAACCCTTATTGTTCCATCCAAATCTTATTAATTTTAGAGTCTATAAATTTAGCTAAAGAATGAGTCTTAGAACCATTGGCAGAAACTATTGGTCTCAAGGGCGGCTCTCTAATGTTCTTGTGCACTTTAACTATCCTAAAAAATGTTAGAAATCACGTTTCTCTGTGACCAGAAAATTAAAGGTGGATCTATCAATTAAACCATCATGGTATAGCTCTCTTCATGCAAAGTCAATCTTAGAATAAGCTATATTAATTTTGTTGATTGATACCCTATTATATCTCTCCTCATCCGCTAAAATGTTTTCCATTTTCACCACATAGGTAATATAATCCATAATCACCATGCCGCCACCTTTATCTGTTTTCATGACCCTAATGTTTTTATTCTCACTTAATTCTTTAATATTTGTACTTGGAGGGCAGGGATACGTTATTGACAAGCAAAGTTTTTGTCAATTGTGATACTGAAGGAGCCATTTATTTGGCTTTTTGTGTGAAATGCTACTCCTTTTATGTAGGGAAGATGGAGAGGGTTTTAAAGAGGAGGATATGCGAACATGTGTATGATATCCGCAAATTAGATGGTAATAATGCTTTATTTAAGCACACTAGAGTCTGTAAAGAAGCTGCATTTAAGTTTTTTGCCTTTGAACTTATTCCCCATGATATTCAAGGTGGGGATTGGGAAAACAAAATTGAAATTAGAAAATTATATTGGCAGCTGGTCCTGGAAGCTTGCAAACCACCAGGATTGAATGAAAATGTGTTTATAGTGCCTATATTGCAACTTAGGTCAGCAAGGCTGTGATGATATGTAATTCAGGTTTTTACTTCCATGATGGTATGTTTTATATTATTTTTGACATACTTTTTCACATATCAAATTTTAATATGCAGTTTTATGCCTTTAAATATATATTTATTTGGGTGCAGTTTGAATGTTATGCAATATGTAAAATGTTTCAATTGACAGGGTCAATAGAATTATTATAGTTTTTTTGTGGTAAGCTTTTATATAGAAACTTTCAACATTTTAGTCACTACATGGTGCTATTGTAATGTATTTCATAAGTATCTGTGACATTTACCTTCTATTTCTTATAGGCAGTTTAATTGTATATATTCTTGTAACATGTCTTTTGTAATATACATTGATGTTATACATCCATCAGGTCATAAAATGTGTAGGAAAGTATATATTCATGTTAGTACATTTTATATATCAGTGATATAAATGAACTGGTTTGAAATAGGTTGGTAGCCTTTAATTTAATTTTGTCAGCTCATACATATTTATAAGATGTAGTGAGTCTGAAATGTGATTGGTTCACCATTTTTTTAATTTGTATTTAAGAGGTTAATTAGCATTAATTAAATATTATGCATCTGGTAAAGTTCCATTTGAAACAAAAAACGCGGTGAGGAAGTTAAGCGTTTAGTGTAAAGTTTTAGTGCTGTGCTCATTTGTGGTTAATACATTTTGGTGTTTTACCACTCGTTGTGGCTTCTGATGCTTCTATTGTACTTTTTAAGTGTTTTATAATGGCAAACTAGTATCCTCCTTATTTCTAGATTTGTCTAAAGCCTTCAACACAGTTTCTCAAAGCAAACATCTATGTCAAATGCCCTCACTAGGTCTAACTCATACCACCCTTCTATAATTCAAGAGCTACTTATCCAGTAGGTATCAATCAGCAAAATTGCACTCCACCCTTTCACCATATGTCTAAGTCACCACTGCTGTACCTCAAGGCTTTATCCATGGTTCCCTACTATTTAATATTCTCATCAACACCCTCCGTGCAGCCATACAGCAGGCCTCCCTAATACATTATGCAGATTCTACTCTATCTGACAACCTGACACAGCTCAAAAAAGAAAAAAAATCGAAAGTATTAACAGCTACTGAAACATGGCTCTATAGCTCACAACTCAATCTTAAACTGCCCAAAACAAACTGCTTATTGTCCCCCACATCACTCTCTCACAAAAAAAAAAACATTTAAAATCCCCTCTCTTAATAATGCAACCACTGAAGTCACTCTTCATAGGAAATTATTACGGATGATAGTGGATTATAATCTTAAATTTGACCTGTATATACATAATTGCTTAAAAAACACTTACCAAAAACTAGGGAAGATTTACAAAGCCAATGTCTCTCACCACCGCCACTAAAACTGTACTTACCACTACTTGCTTCCTCTTCCTTTCACTAAGTTATGGTGCTCCTATCCGTACTAATCACCAGTCATCACATAAATTAAAATTTGAACAATGCTATAACAAAGTGTATAACTTTACAGCAATGCCCTTTTCAGAACCCACTTCTGTATAGCACTAAAAATCCTGAGATGGTTAGAACTATCCCATCAACTAACATATACACAGTTTTTTTACCATCTATACAATTAGCCAGTATCCATCTGCTTGTCCACCACTAAATACCATTCTTTACAATTATGTTCCTAATCAGTCATTATGATCCAGTGCCGTACAACTCTGCATGGTCTGTACTCACACTGTGTTGCTAAGGCCTAGAACTCCTTGCCTATATCCATCAGGGAAATACTCCCCTCTATTCCTTTCAAACATTCTGAAAGACTTCATAGCCAAAATCTGTCTCTGTTATTGCTCAGCTTAGGATAAACTATATCTCTAAATATGAACAAGGAAGCTCTTCATACCTTACACCTAACACTTCACTCACTTCCTTACTTCACTCAACTTCTCTCTCTTAAATCTATTTCTGTATGTTCTAACCCTGTTTTTTTCTCTCACTTCATACTGTATTTCCTGTTTGTATTATACTAACTTACATTTAATTTTCCTATAAATTGGCTAAAATGTCTGTACACATTAAATCATTGTCACATGAGTTGTATTTATTCTTAACCAATGTTTTTATATTATGTCTAATCTGATGGAATTATTTAAACTGTAGATATTTCGTATTTTTTGAAGATTGTAAACCTATTGATCTTTACTTGTTTTTGTAATACTTTGGAGATTAACTGCTGGCTTCTGCTGAAAATGGGCACCTACCCAGTTGGACTGTCCTGGTAATCAAATGTCAATAAATAGATAAGTAAATATGTTATATTTATTTGATAATATTTTCTCTCCTACTTCCACATTTTTTGTTTTCTATAATACTCTTCATAAGTGAATCATTTACATTTTATTCTCGTTTTCATGTTCATTATGCTCTTCTGTCATACTGCTTTGCTTAATTTTTCCATTTACATTATTTTCTTTATTTTCTTCATTATCTTTTTCATTTTATTTTCAGTTAGCATACATCTTTCCTCTAACCATTCACAACTGGACCACATATGCACCTCATTTTTGCATTTACTGAATTGAAATTATATTGCCTGACAGAATGTCCATTTCTGCCACATTGATTGGACCTTTTAATGTGACATTTATTAATAAAATATTCAAAGATGTCCACAGGAAAAAAAAAAACAGGTTTTTTGTTAGCAAAATAAAAGTAGTCCATGGGTAAACGTATTGCCATAGTAAAAAAAACCAAGACATAGTAAAATCCAAATCCAAATTGTACTTTATTCAGGTAAGTGCTTTCACCACATCAACGTGGCTTCTTCAGACCTTAAACTTAAGGTCTGAAGAAGCCATGTTGATGCGGTGAAAGCGCTTACCTGAATAAAGTACAATTTGGTTTTATATGCTCAATGTGCTTCGTTTTGCCTATAAGTATTTGATTTTACTATGTTTTTGTGTTGTCCCAGTACTGAATTGCCTCTCAGACATGCTTTACTAAGCATGCACTTGGCAAATGGCATACAACATTCTGTTCAATGTCCACTGTGTCCCATGTTTTCCCCTCCCCAGTCCATATTCCACATTCATGCATTATTCTTTCAATTCCCTGCTCGTTTAAAAGTTCTCTCTCAGATACTGTTTAATTTTTTTCTTTGATATATATCAACAGTGCGAATTGCAGAGATACTTTCCTTCTTTCATTTGCAAAGTCCAATCAATAAGAACATAGCCATATTCTGCATTAATTAAAATAACTCCAACAAATTTACACAGCAATTTATGACTTTCAAAAGTCATACATGTATGCTTCCCATTACTGAAACTGATTATGGAAGGACTTTCTTTTATGCTGAAATCTGAGGGTTGAACAATATGGTCTTATACACATAGCTGCTCATAACATTTTCATCTTCAGTATGGATTCTCATCATTGGACACTTCTTTCTAGCTACATATATTCATTTAACTATACCTCTGAGATCTACAGTCACAGAGTACAGTCTCTTCTCAAACAACAAATCATTATGCCTTCCTTGTTCCTGTTTCATGGCAGCTGTTATCTCATTATACCTTGTTGGCATCCTACAACTCCCATCATTACACTTCACATTAACAACGTTTTTCTCGCATACTGCTGCTTTTGTTGTCATGTTGAATATTTACCTTCCATTTCTCTAACAGGAAACACTCTACAGCACTTCCCTCAGATGAACAGGAGAATTTCTGGGGTGCTTTGGCCAAATTACCCCTGGTGGTCAGTATGTATATTACCTCAGGACACCCATGAAAGGAGACAAAATGTCTATTGGGACTAGCCAAGTCAGCATAAAATAAGTAGATAGATAGATACATACATACATGCATACATACATAAAGGTCTCATAAATAGGGATAGACAGATCAGATTCAGATGACATCTCTGGTATAGTCTAGGCTGATATGGTAGCTGTCAAGGGATGCCATAACATTATACTCAGAAGCCCCAGTGCCATCATTGGGACTGACTGTATGGGAGCTGATATCAGTAACATTGATATCTGGCTCAGCAACAGAAATCCTGATACTGGCACTGATATAGGACTGCTTAGTAAATGAATATGAAGGATGCTATGTTGGTATTTAATTGTAGCATTATTGAAATACCATCAAACATCTGTCACAGAAAGGCTATGCGATTTGCCTAAATAATATTAACAGTTAATTGTACCTGTAATTGGGTAGAACTACCTTACTACTGGCAACTTGTAAAAGGACTTCTACAATATTACAATGATAAATATAAACACCATGGCATGCTAATTACAGCATAAGCAGCTGAATTACATGCTAATCAACCAATCCAACATGGTGCAGCTATTCAACAAGCTATAAAGCATCTGTGTAGACTCCATGCTGGTTTTTCCTAAGAACTCCAAAACGTTTGGAATACAGCCACAGAAAGGAGTCTACACAGACAGAATGTTAGGGGGTGCTGCTGTTTTAATTAATTTTTATGTGCTACAGGTCGAAGCTAGTGCTGCTGCCAATAGGCCTAGGCAGAGAAGAAGAGTTTTCACACTTCATTTAACTTTTTACAACCTACATGATATGGAAATTGTAGAGTGCTACAGAGTTGACAGGGATACACTACAGGAATTCTGTGACCTCTGCTATTCTCAACTCAGACCCAAAGGTATGCCTTTAAAATCTTAGCTATAGGTACCTTTTAGAGACAAACAGGGGACATGCTGGGGGTGTCACATGCATCAGCATCCAGGATCCACCACTAATTCCTGAATGCTATGCTCCAACATGCCAGTGACCACATATATTTTCCCCATAGTTCTGGGGACAGGGCCAGAAAGATGCAGGAGTTCTGCCATGTAGCACACTACCCTGAAGTACTGGATGCTACAGATTTCACACATATAGAAATGAAGGCACCACACAGGAAACAGGGTAGGCTGTAGATAAACAGAAAGGGCTACCACTCTATCAACTGTCAAGTCATGAGTAATGCCAAGAGAATCATCCTGAATGTGTGTGCTAGCAACCCTGGCAGTTACCATGACTCACATATCTGGCACACTTCCCGTCTGTACTAGATGTTTTCTGGAGGGTGCTATGCACTGGAACCATGGCTGATGACAGCCATCAGAAATGCACACACCCATGGAAGAATGCCATAATGAGGCAGATGTCCAAACCAGAAATATCACAGAGTGTGTGTTTGGGTGCTGAAGTCATTGCTCTGGTACCTAGATACATCTGAGGGAGTCCTGCACTACACTCCAAGGACATGTACAGAAATATTCACAGTATGTGCCATGCTACACAATATAATCCTGAGGAAACAGCTTCAGCAGGGTCAGCAAGTGGAAGGGGCTCACATCCCATCACCAATGACAAGGTCACCACAGCCACAAGCAGATGAAGAGTCAGAGGAGGAGCCACCAGCTGCTGTGGGTATAGGCAGACATAGGGGTGCTCAGTATGCCCTTGCGTTGGCTAAGAGGCAATGCATGGCATACTCACTGACCACCTAGGGGCCTAAAAGCTTCCTCCTACTCACATACATATAATAACATTGATGCCAGACAATCCACACAATCTTTACCTCCCCATGTATTGGCTATGTACTGCTTGCACCAGACAGAGTCAGCCGTGAAGTAAAACTACAGCAACTGCTGCATTTACAATGTAAGTCCTGCGCCTGGAGTCTATTGTTTAATAGTATGAATGTGTGGCATATCCTTGTATTTTACTACTTGGCTCAGTAAGCAAGTAAAAGGTAGAAGATTTGTACAGAAATTACCTTAACATGTGACAACAGAGACATATTTGACTTATATGTGTCCATTACTAAGTAGTAGGCCTCAGGTATCATAGATTCACACAGTCATACCTCTTAAACGTACTGATGATCACTGCATGTCCTCAGTTTAGCACCATATAATTGTACTGGAAAATCAGTAAAGGGAGAAGTTAAAAAGTAATGGCACACATTCAGTTTCTGACTTCACAAATTTCTCAAGATCATTCACTATAAAGTTAGGAAATGTTGATGCTATCAACTGTCTGACTTTCCAAGACCAACATAAGTCAAGGCACAATTACCAGTTTAACACCACAAATGCAGCTATACTAAGCACTACATTAGCTATGCACCCTGAGCATCAGACACAAAGCTTATGTGTCCCTGAATACAAAAGATAGAAAACAAGGATATGGCACAGTCATCATCACTTACACAGGGTGTTGTGTGTGGAAGGGAAGGAGGCCTAGGTTGACACAAAAGGTCAGTGAGTAAGAAGGAAAAGCAGGCAGACATTTAGATAAACCAACAGATGGCCAGTGAGATAAAATGAGTAACTGTTGTGTGTGTGTCTGTAGGGGTCCTCCAGGTGAAATTGGTGTGTGAATGTCTGCATGAACACAGCCAAGCTCTGTGCTGCCTCTATATCTTGGTATGTCAGACAGGTGTGAGACATGCATGGTAGAGGTGGCAGTTCATTGTTGTCATCCACAGCCATGAGAACTGGCTCTGCCAGGAGTTGCACTGGCACATTGATGCCCACAGTCAGATGCACTGCTGCTTCCTGAAAGTGACTGATGTCTACTGGATGAGCTCCCTTCACAGGGATGCCCAGGACCATGAACCCATGGCCTGCCATGTCTGGATGTGGACAGCACACTCAGTAATGGAGGACTGGAAGTACTGCCACTATGGCATCATGAATGGCCACAGCAACATTGACTGACAGCAGATGATGTGGCTGACCTACGCCTATGAGGATGCTGTTCCCCTCCCAGCAGAAGTTCCATCATAGACAATGCCAGTCCCATGACAGACACTCCTCAGTACATCACAGACACCCCTTGTTGCAACGTGTCACTCATCTGATCCATTGAATCAGGAAGGCATTGGAGGAAGTCATGCATGTCAGACTGTGCCACATCTACAAACTTGAGCATTAGTCTGGAGCAACTGTGGAAACATGAATGTGCCTCCATGATGTCCCTAAGAATACATTGAGTGGCAGAGGAAGAAACACCTGCACCAGGAGGAGTAGGGACAGTATGCCCCCTCTGAGCACCCCTATCAACTCTCCTGCATGGTACCCAGCTCACACTTTGGCTACAGCCAGAGTCAATGCATTAAAGCCACAGTAGCCACACTTCTCTGATCAATTGCTTTACACTCCACTTTTCCAATATTTGAGGGCTCACTGGAATGGGTAGGCATAGGCCTACTGGCTGTGTCTGATGGAATTGCAGGGAATGGCTGTATGTCAATCTCAGTGTCAGAGTCAACCTCTGCACCCTTGACTGTGCCTCAGTATGGCCTCCATCATCATCATCAGAGTCTGTTGATACACTGGCATCAGGTGACAGAGGGCCCACACTCCCACTGTCATGATCACCTGTGATAAAAAGCAACAAACACAGGAAAAAAAATAATACCTACACTACTATAGTCCACTATATGCTAACAAAGTAACAGTGCTGCCACCGTTACAGACAGTACAGCAATACACACAACAGGCTTGACATCAACAGCACACAATAAAATATTTCTTTAAATTACTCAGCAGTACTGACATAAAAATGTTTGGCTTACCATCTGCAGATGAGATCTTCCTCTCCAATTCAGATGGTCATGGAAGAAGTTAAGCAAGCGGTAAGAGCAACATCATCACAATTAACAGTCACACGGGGGGGGGGGCTAATAATTTTACCCCTTTATATGTCCATTATCTATTCTTTCAACAAGAATGTGGCTGGCAACTCCAACCTAAGCTAATAACTGTAACAATCTTCAATCCCCGCCCTCAAAAAATAGACATGTGACACAGAAGTAACTTATTGATTTCAATTGTTTTACTATACAACAGTATTCAACTGAGATACCAAAGCCTTCCTGGAAGCACCCTCTGGGATGTGCTTGCTGACTCTGAAACTGTTGCTCCGACATCCAGCATATGCTGTACTACACTCTCCTAGGAGCTGTCTGGTTATGGCCCACTGCAGCTGCTCTCTTGCATGCAGATGTGATAATGTCAGTGGCCCTGTGTTGCGCCTTCTTATATGTCCTGCCATGGTCACCCACAGAATTCACATCATCAACTATATGGTGCCAAAGGTGGAACTTTTCTCCCTGGGCCTCTATTGAAAAAGGGCTCATACTGACTTAATGGACTTTCTCAGTTAACAAACTGCAAATAAATAAATGTTTACATCCTACATGCCATATCTCCTAGTCCCCTTTCCAGGAGAAAAACACCATGTTGAATAAAGGCATCCACTATTTCCTGGTTCTCAGCATCAGTGAAGAGGGGGGTCTCTAAGGATTGACACAGCTGGGTGGCATACTCCTAGGTATCCTTAAAGAAAACAGAAGAATAATACTACACATGAGTGTCACATAACTAAAGATAACTGTTACTAGATAAAACAGAAAAGGTAGTCAGTCAGTATTATCCAATGGAGAAACATAAAACAATAGGCAGGATTCAAAACAAGGACAGTAACAAGAGCAACATATCCTTATTTGTGCCATAACATTAACTCAGTTTTGCTCCCTCCCACAAAAGAACAGTCTATCTTTGTTTGTGCCATAAGAGTAACTTACCTTTGCTCCCTCAAAAATAGTCTATCCTTGTTTGTGCCATAACTGTAACTCACCTTTGCTCCCGCCAAAAATAACAGTCTATCCTTGTTTGTGTCATAACAGTAACTCACCTTTGCTCCCCCTAAAAAAACAATAAAATTACACATTTTGCTAGCAAGACATCTTTGAAGTGCTAAAAGTGCTATCAAAGTAACTATCCATAAAACATGTGTACATATTTGTCAAACAACATTCCATTTTCATGTATTGACAATCATGTATACCTCTGAAATGGCTTGACAAACATGCCCATGCTATCAGTATACTTCTAAGTAATGCATAGAGATAAAAGTGTAAAAGTCTTTGCTTCAGATTTTTTAAATACATTCCAGCATATGCAGTATGTAGCTGACAAAATGGAAGCATACCTTCTGAAATTCAGTACTCCTCTGTACAGATATAGCCTGAAGAAATAGTGTATGTGCAGTCTTCCTAACATCAAGAAATCTCCTCAACATCAGTTTGCCTAGCTACATGGTTGCCTTGGTGTAGATTTAGGGCTGTTAGCAAGGTGAAGATGCAAATGAGGTGTGAACTCATTAGAATTGCTGAATCCCAAATACTTGGATTCATGTAGGGGGTATAAACATAGTGCAGACACTCCCTCAGTGTTTATGTTAATTGGATTGCAAATGTGAATGATTAATGGTTGGGACAAAGAAAACACAGCAACACTGCAGGCTGCCTTACTTCCACTGGGTGTGTCAGGTTAGATCTATAAAGTGTTAGATGTAATGTTGGAAATATAAGCAAGCAGCACAACATTTACAGGTTGTGTTCATTAACTTCCAAGCTGGCCTTCATTTGTTGGCAACTGCATATGATATTATTTCTACTTAATATTTAAAACATTTTAAGGGCAATGATATAGAATGGCTTACACACTGCATGTCTCAGAGTGTTGGTCAGATAACTGAAGAATGACCAACAAACACAGAAATATAAGACAGAGCTATATATTTACAAGCAGTAATCATAACAGGTTGTGTGATCACTGATTGCATTGCATCCAGAAATAAATGTACAACTAACAGTTCTATGGTATGATATCACTGTAGATGCTGTTGCAGTTTGCAGCTGTTTGTGTGCAGATTGAGTTCAGTTATTTACTGCAAAGCTGTTTGTGTGGTGAAGAGGGATAAGGCACCCATCCTGTGTTCTGAAGAGTGGGAGTTAGGCACCCATTCTGTGTTCTGAAGGTAAATTGGACTGAGAGTTCAAATCCAGATCTATGTAGACATATCTGATGTGAGCCATCATTTTCTTCTGTGTATGTCATACATTGATTTTCCTCATTTCAACTATTTGCCCCTTTTTTCTTTTTCTCCTTTTCTGTCTTTGTTTGCCTATGTTTTTTTTGGGAGGGCAGTATCTGCATGGTACACAGCATAGCACAATCATGGGAACAGAGGAAATTAATGCCAGGTTTGGCTGTGCTTATCCCATTTGTGCAAAGTATGGCAGTGCGCAAACTGGACAACTGGACCTTCCAGGAAGCAGACAGGACCCAGACAGCCAAAACTAGAAACCTGATGCATTTAATTAATACTATTGGGTAACACACAAATCCACTAAGCAATGTTGGTGGTTAACAGCAAGACCTTAAGAATAATTAGTGAAAGAGGGAATGCCATATAAATAGTCCTATGGTAGCAGGTGTAAGTGTAGGACTGGAGTACAGATGGTCTTGGGTTCTAGTACAGGGTATGCAACCTTTGTTTTACTGTTGTGACAGTTTATAGCAATGGACTTCAACATTGACAAATGTTATTTTAACCTTCTTGTGGCAACAGGTACAAGTGTAGGACAGCCAAACACATGACCCTGAGTTCTAATACAAGATACTCCATACACCTTTACTGCTGTTCTACTTCCCATTATAGTCCCTCTCACTTATAACACTTGAGATAGTGGAGCCGATATTAATTATATGTATGAGGGCTGAGACAGTAGCATTGTGGGATTTATTTAATTATTTATCTGTGTATTATTTACTGTTATTATTTGCAATGTTTTTTGCAGTTGTGACTATGATTTTATGCACTTTGAATTTTTAGTACTTCTGCATTTTTTAGCATAGACTGGATTTAGACTTGCTGAATCTAGACTGTCTTGTATCACTTGAGCACTAAAACTAGCTCTTCACTGAGATACTGAAAAATCTGAGGCATCTGTTGCTTCCAACTAACTATAAGTGCCTGTTTTTGCATTTATATTGCAGTTTTAATTTGTATTTGCATTCTACTGTCTGTTTGAATTGTCTGAACTGTTTTTTGCTACATTTTACTGTATACTATACTAGTTCAGCTGTAGCATAGCCCAATTCCAGGTTTACTATTTCTGGGTCTGTTTTGTAACTTCTGAACATCAAATTCAAACCATCTTTGTTGGAGAAGGCCCTTCTGCATCCTTGTGGGAGGAGAGTGCTCTCTGAATCCCATCTAATTGAGGTTGGTTGGACTAGAGCTCAGATAGAGCATCATTAGTGGCTAGTTTGATTTAAAAGGGTTATTTCTTGTTTTATTTAAACCCCATGCCTATGCTTGTTTGAGTGTAGTGCACCATTGTGCACTGACATGTATTGGGAGTTACCATTGGTGGTTACAGACGCAAACATTTTGCTTGTTAAATTTTCCCTCAGTGCTTTGCTTGTGGTCCTCCACAGTTTTTTTGTGGCCCTGCTCTACTGTCAGGTAGAACATTAAGCCTACCCGCAGAGGTATCAGCACACCTCTCATCCACCCACTAGCCTTTCCTATGTGCAACCTCTCTTCCTGACCATATAAATTTACCTAACACTATGAACAGACAATTTCCCACAGCTTCTCCAGCCAGCTTGGTGGACATGGGCATCCTGAGGCAATGTAGCAACTGTCTCATGTTCACCGACAGCCCTCTACTCCTAGTCCACAGAAACTCAACACGTGAGAGATGCAACTATATTAAGAAGCTTGAATCCATGCCGTCTCACACACCAGTCAGTACATATGACAATGAGTGGCTTGTCAGCATACATACCTCTCCTCCTATTCTACCAAGACCCACATCACACATGCTACATATGTGGAGGTCCTCACCAGAAACATACCTAAACACCAGAGAACTCCGAAACACAGACACAAGCACACTACAAATAATACTTCATCTCAGAACATAACACACATATTAGCTCACACGCCAGTGCCTCACCTGTCAAGTCCTTAAGGCAAAACACAAAACCAAACATATTAGTCATAGGTGATTCCATAGTGAGACACACAGATGTCCCTCTCACAAAGTTGCATAAGGAGAAGGTCACCCTCACCTATCTGTCAGGTGCCATGATCCTCCATATCACACATGCACTCAAGTCTCTCAACAACAGGTACTATTATGACTCCATCATAGTCCATGTTGGTGTAAATGACTTAAGATGTACCTCTCTGCAAAGCAGCATTTTACTTTCACCTAGGATGATGCCTCAATACAAACAGAAAATTATTGGCTTAGTTTCTGGTGTCATTCTAAGGGAATACAGTATCTGTCAGCATGGGATGACATGATCAACAGACATCGATGCTTTGCCAGAGATGGTCTTCATCTGTCAGCCCTGGGATTTTGGCTACTGGCCAAGGCTCTTGCTACCCCCATAGTGCCTTTTTTAGGCAGTGTCTCAAGGACAAAAATTTCCAATATAAAAACTCCATCTAAAAACAACCTCAAGGTTATGCTGTTAAACATTAGGAGTCTTAACATGAAACTGCACTCACTGGAAGCAGTCTTCACCTTGGAAGACGTAGACATTTGTGCACTCACTGAGGCTTGGTTCAAAGCTGTAGAACCATATTGGGCTACACCTTCTTCCACATGTTCAGACCAAAAACTGAAGGTGTGAAAACTAAAGGAGGTGGTGTATCAATATTCATTAAAGATGAATACACTTCCAGATTGGTTAAACAGCATGATTCCCTGGAGATACTTCAGGTGCAATTAACTGTTGGTAGGACACCTATTCAAGTCATTGCCTGCAACAGGACCCCCTCCATGAATCAGGACATCCACTCTGCCTGTTTGGATCTACTTGAGTCTCTCAAGATACATCCGAACACCATGATTTTGGGTGACTTTAACTACACATCCATTGACTGGGTAAATTACTCATGTGCAAACTCACTTGCCCAAAGGTTCCTTGACTTCATTAACTCCAATGCCCTGGACCAGCTGGTTGACAACCCCACAAGGGGTGCCAACATGCTGGCTGGATTTGGTGCTTACCAATATGGCGGACCACTGTAGCACCCCAACTGTGATGTCTTCTCTGGTGAGATCTGACCACAAATCAGTCTCATTCATAGGTTCATAGGTTCATAGGTTCATATCATGAATCTATGAACCTATGTCTTCTCTGGTGAGATCTGACCACAAATCAGTCTCATTCGAAGTAACTATCACACCTGACCCCACCTAGTGGGAACTAAACTAAAAAACTTCTGCAAAGCAGGTTATAACCTCTTATGGGATCATATAAATAGCTTCACTGCACCTCCCCTCAGATGGAACTGGCAACTATGCCGAGTTCTACACCATTGCTTTATACAAACACCCGTATAACTGCATTGAATTGGCCGTACCTGATAGGACAAAAACAAGCTCCTCAAAGAAGAGCAAACCTGTCTGGTGGACAACTACCATTAACAGGCTTTACAATAAGAGAAAGAAATTGATTTCTAAGAGTAAGAGGGAGCGAACCATAAACTTGAAACACTCCCTCCTCAGCTTAAACAAGCAAATAAGACTTCTTGTGAACTCCTCCACAGCAAACTACAAATCCAAATTAGCTTCCTCAACTAAGGACAACCATAAGGCATTCTTTAGTTACATCTATAACTTAAAAGGAAAGGCCCAGATTTGTGCCAAACATAGTAAATGATATTACATATATTGAGCCTGTGGACATAGTTAACCTGTTAGCCAACAGATGCTGTGAAAACTTCAGTCCCCTATTCCTGCTATATGTACCTCCTGACATCCCTACCACATGTCCTCTACCTTGTATCTCTAAAGAGCAGGTCATAAACGCCCTCTCTAAGTCAAAAACACAGCATCTCTGGGACTTGATAACATCCAAGGCTGTGTCCTAAATGGGCTCAAACAAGAATCAGCAACACCATTGGATACTCTTTTCAATTATAGTCTAAACCAGAGTCATCCCTTCTGAATAGAAAAAGGCCACCATTATCCCCTTGCACAAAGGTGGTGCTTCCACTGACCCTGGGAACTATAGATCTATTAGCTTGACTAGCCTTATCTGCAAGACCATGGTGCAAATCATCATGGACTTTACCAACAAAGATAGAGGTAATCTCCAAATACTTGACCCTACCCAATTTGGATTTGTCAAAGGTAAACCATGCTGTTAAACCTGGTGGACTTCTTCAAGACAGCCACCAATGCCCTGGATGAGGGAAAATCTGTGCATACAGTCTACTTAGACTTAGCAAAGGCTTTTGACACTATCCCCCACTCAGGCATCATTGACAAACTCACCCAGCTAGGTATTAACCCTTAAAACATTAGATGGGTAGCTAAATGGCTCACTGATAGTACCCATATAGTCAAAATAGGGGAATCCACCTCCAACAACAGACCTGTAGCCAGTGGTGTTCTGCAGGGATCAGTCCTGGGACCTCTACTGTTTGGAATCTAATACTCCAAAGTACACTAAAACTAAAGGTCTCTGGTTGGCAAAGTTTGCTGATGACTGCAAACTGAGAGCAGACATAGAATCTCCAAACAATGTCAATATCTTACAAGAGGGTCTTACACAAACAATTGGTGCCAAAGTCATGGCCTTAAACCCAATACAAAAAAAAATATTATCATCCCTTTCAGTAACAGCAGTGTTCCTGATATCTAGCACATCAATAACAACACCCTAAGTACACACTCAGTGG
The DNA here is from genome assembly GCF_019279795.1 of Protopterus annectens. Taxonomy (NCBI): domain Eukaryota; kingdom Metazoa; phylum Chordata; order Ceratodontiformes; family Protopteridae; genus Protopterus; species Protopterus annectens. The sequence goes on along the minus strand of NC_056746.1, from coordinate 596,198,960 downwards.
TGAGAGACCTGGGCACACATGTAGACAGCAACCTTACCTTTAATCACCATGTCCCTACAGTTGCAAGAAGGGCATTTGATATTGTTTATCTCATAAGTAAGGGCATTGCCTCCAGAAAAAAAAGAAGTCTTTACTTCCTGGTACTCTTCCCTCATCAGGCCAATAACTGAGTACAATGCTCCTTTTGGTATGTACCTCTCAAAGCACCTGCAACAATTGGAGAGACCACAAAGGTTGCTCACAAGGAAAATTCAAGATCTTCAGCATCTGCCCTATGAGGATCATTTGAAATCATTGTCACTTTACTCTGTTTCATGCAGACTATTCAGAGGCAATCTCTGCCTTGCAAGTAAGGCAATCTTTGACCCTGCTTTATTGGAAATGCTGCATATTCCCAAGTTAAATGGTACAAAGGTTACTTGCTCTAAAGGTCTTAACCTGGTATGTGACATTAATAGAACCTGCTGGAGGGACAGATTTGAGGATACCACACCTCTGGAACAGACTCCTACTTCATGTCAAGCAACACATCTTATCGGCCCTCCTCAAACCTAATTTAGATGATTGGATGGTAACTGTAAATTCACCCTGTGGGTTCCACCTGTGTCCCTCTTGGGCAGGGTCAGAAGATGCTGATCATGGAAACAAGGGTAAAACCTGTCTATGCTTGTAAAGGCCCTAGGGTCATTAGCCTAGTAACCTCCTATGATCCTATGAGCCTATTATCACATTTATTATCAGATGTACGATTGTGGGTATACTGTACACTATATTCCTGTAAGTATAATTCTGCTACCTGGAGTGGCATGGCCTTCACATTTGCCTGAAACACATACATAATTCCCTATAATTGTAATTATGTAATGCCTCACTGCTGCTCTCCACTTACCATCGATCAAACATGTTGCTTGGGGGTCGATACTGCCGAGCAATGCATTTGTGTAATGGCAAGTGGAGTGAAATAGTTTAAAACAGTGTGCACACTACAGTAAATGTGATAACTAGAACTGGTGGGAAAGCATCAGTCTCCATTGCTCAAGATCCATGACAGACATGGTAGGAGCTTGTGGGGGAGGTGCCAGTTTTAGGACACAGAGGTGGGGTGCCCAGGAGTCCACATTTTTTATTGGACTCCTAGTTAAGAACCATAGTGATAGGCCTCTGCAGGGGGACTATTCTGGCTCTAAGTCTGAGGCTTGGGATAGTTTAGCCTAGGCTGTATCTAGTGCTACTGGTATCCTACACACTGGAGAGCAGTGTAGCCATTATTATATGACCTATTGAGGAGGAAAATGGATACAATCAACTGTTGAATTGAGAAATTTAGGACTAAGGACATCCCACACCTGTGTTAAGTATCATCTACAGAGAGTACTTGTAAGACTTAGAAAGCTGAATATAGGCAAGACTGGTATTCATAATGATCTTCTGTTCTGTTTTTTCCACAGCTACCAGTGTTCATCAGTGCAATATCTGAACTTATGCGGCTAGATTGTTGAGGATGATGGAAGCATGTGGTATGTATGCAGCAGAAGAGTACTGTTATTGTAGCATTAAAAGTTAAAGATAGCTTTTTTGGTATTTTAAGAGTTGTATCAAATTGAGCATGCATATTACAACCGTAAAAGCAAGTATGCATACATTAGTCTGTAGCATAAACCAAGAGTACAATATTAGACATTAGTGAGAGGTTGTGTTCAAATTCCACTTTTCCCAACTATACAATACTGTTAATTCTTCAATAATAATTAAATTAAATTAAAGCCTCTATATCAGTGGCACAAATGCCCTGCTGTAAACTGTAATCTGCATAATTGGAACACACATATGTGCAATACATGCATATTTCAAGGATTACTAGCTGCAATCCCTAGTATTGTGTGGATATATTAGGAGGTGGTAGTCTTAAATGTAAAAATTAAGATAGAGTCAAATAATTGTATTAATTTATTGTATGTGACATATGAAGGTACTAATCTTATCTCGTTTTTTCTCTCTCACCCCAGCCCTTATCTCATTTTTTATTTAATTTTTATTTCATATTATTTATAAAACATATTTTTGTGTCTTTTTTATTTTATTTATTTTTTGAATATTTTTTTTATTTTATCTTTATGTTATTTTATTGTAAAATATAATTTTCATTATTTTTTTATTTTTTATTTTATTTTTTTAATTTTATTGTGTATTGTTGAAATGTGTCTATGTCAGCCATGTGTACCACATCACTAAATGCTCCACAGTACAGTGGGGTAGGCCTGTCCCACACAATCTGCCTGCCCCCCCTAGCAGTTCCAGCACCAATGCCCAGAACTTCTGGGAGCCAACCTGGCAGCACTGCATCTGCTGCCCCTGTACTACCTGCACCCTCAGGTAATCCTACCCCAGAGGCTGGTCCAATGGTACCTTCTTGAAGCAGTGTCAGAGGTGGTGATTTTATCACCTCCATCAGCTTGCCAGGGATTGTGCATAGGGTTGTGCACTGCACCATTGGTGCACACCTACACCAGCTGGAGAAGCTGCTGTTCCTCATTTTGTGTAGTACAAGGAGGAGGAGAAGGAGACATCAAGCACTCCAGCCAGCAGCGGAGTGAAATAACAGTGATGACAGTCCAGTGGGTGAGGACTCAATTCTCCTTGTTACCCAGCTTGACAACTGTGGGTTTGAGATATCCTCACCCTAACTCCAGTCATTGTCTCCCCAACCTTTTGTGTCCATCACCATCCCTGTCCCCTGTCTTGTTTATTTTGTCTGTCTGCAATTGCTTCTTCAGCTACCCAAATTACCTGACCTAGACATACCTATGTTCCTTCCCAACATTCCTCTCTTTCTGAAATAAAAAATGAATGGACACCTGTCCCACAAAAAAAAAAAAAAAAAAAAAAAAAAAACCTCTTCCCATACTTTGCTTATCATTTCACAAATGTGTCTTCTTGACACACTTGATTTGGTCCAATTTGCTATACAACATGATTGTATTGTGTACACCCCTCTCCCTGGAGGTAACAGTCCAAATTCAGTTAATATTTTGCACGTATGTTCAGTTTACACTGTTGAGGAAATGGATAGCTATGGTTCTTTCCTGCCTCCCTCCTGAATATTCCTGTCCTGCTTTCCCTTTGTTCTTCCCTGTGCTTGCTCCCCATTTCACCACTTTGTTATCTCCCCCATTTTAATACCTTTAGTCTGATCAAAAATAGAATCACACAGACACCACACATAAGCTGCTGGAGAAGTAATGGATCCTTTCACCTTCTGGGCTCCATGTTTGCATGGAGGTGAGCATTGCACACCAATGGTGAGTGGAAGCAAATAGGGACGGTTACCCCCCCCCCAATGCCACTTAACACCACTGCACTATGCCAACACACAGCAACACATCTTGTATAAACAATTTATGCCATAGCATTATCACTCTGTAATGCAAAGTATTTTAAAGTATTTTGTACACCTGTATCCAAACCCAGTACCATCTGGCATAGCAAAGAAGGAATGCATCAATACATTTCCAAGTGCTGCCAAAGAGTCATTTAAACAGCAGGTGTATTTCATAGACTCAGTAGTAACTGACAGACTTCAGCAATGTGGCTCGTGTTTATGCACTTTTTTCCTACAAGCAAACACATGTATCTCGCATGGGTATGCACTTTGCTAACTGTTGTGCAAATCCACAGCTAGCTGCGTTATGGAAATGTACATATTATGCTGTATTATTGTTGTTTACTGTCCATTCCCTGTGTGTGACATGAAATTACATGTGGAAACATTACAAACTGAGGGCCCTAGGTAACAATATGTCACATATTTACAATACAGCCATGTGTTTGCACCCCCCAGTACTGTAACCCTGGGGTCTCAGTACTTTTTCCACACAAATATCAACCAGACTACAAAATGTAATATTAAATGTTGAGTGCTATGCAATGTACATCAATCTGGTAACAAACAGAAGTACAACTATTAACCCATATGCCTAAAAAGTCTTATCTACAAGGCTAGTGAAGAATCAGCATGGACCATATCCACAGGGACATAGGTGACCTTTAACACACTTGACCCTACCCATTCTGTTTTTGTCAAGGGTAGATCTTGCTTAATGAACCTTGTGAACTTCTTGGATACTGACCCCAAAGACCTGAATAAGGGATAACAGAACATACTGCCTATGGTAAGTTACCCAAGGCCTTCAACACTATCCTCCATTCATGTGTCATAGTGAAGCTCTCCCATAGTGGAATTAAGCCATATAGTAATAGAGGGATAGGCAACCGGCTCACTGACATAACACACACTCTCGAAGTTGGGGACTGCACCTCCACCAGTAGCCACTTGCCATTACAATTCAACATGGATCTGTGCTGGGCCCTCAACTGTTAAACTACTTCCCTGAAGTGCAGGCAGTAGTAGATGGTATGAGGATCACCAAGTTTGCAGATGACTGGTAACTGGACACACTAATATAGAGTCCCCCGTGATGGTAACATGTTATGGAAGGAGCTGCCCCACACAAATGATTGGTACCAGACTAACAGACTGAACCTTAACACACAAATGATTGGTACCAGACTAACAGACTGAACCTTAAAGCAAACAATGGCTCATTGTCACCTGTGGCAATGAAGTACCCATGTTAATTATGATAGACATAGCACCCCTCTAAGCTCAAACACAATGTTGTGAGACTTGGGAACACATATTGACAGCAATCTGCAGTTTCATCACAATGTGTCCATAGTGGTGGCACACACATTTTGCATTGTGTACTTTATGCATGTGGACATCACATCCAAGATCAGTGTGGTCATACCTCTGCTGTACTCTACCCTTATCAAACCACTAATTGAGTATAATGCTCCCTTCTGTCTGTACCTTGCCAGATACCTGCAGCAATCAGAGAAAATGCATGGTTGTGTCTTGGAGACTTCAGACCCTCAAAACATGAAATATATGGAAAGACTAAATGACCTCTCAGTGTACTGAGTATCATGTAGACTGCTGAGAGATGACCTATGCCTGTGCTAGAGAGCAGTCTCAGACCCTGACATACTAGAAATGCTGGATGCCTGCAAATAAAATAGGACAAAAATAACATGGCCCAGGGTTCTCCACCTAGACTGTGACATAAACAAAACATGCTGTGTGTCATTTGGGGGATATATCTGTCTTCCAGGCATGTTTTATGTCACAGTCTAGGTGGAGAACATAAACAAAACATGCTGGGATATATCTGTCTTCCCAGGATGTTTTGTTTGTGTGCTCCAACTAGACTGTAACATAAACAAAACATGCTGGGAAGACATATATATATCCCCCAGTGACTCACACTCCTCTGTGAAAGGATCCCACTGCATGTGAATCAGTGCTCCTCAATGACACTCTTCAAGTGCAATGTTGACTAATGTTTGGGTGATTAAGTCACCTCTGGGGTGGCATGTATGTCCCTCATGGACAGGGACAGTTGGTGCTGCTCACAAAATCGCTCTGCTATGAACGACCATCCAACTATACTCAATGAGGGTACTTATGGTTTTACACAGCTAGGCTTCTAAACACTGTAGGGCCATTAGGCTAGTAACCTCCTATGAATGTATGAAGCTATGATCCTATGCCGGCCTCCCAACATTGTAAAAGTGGGACTTGTGCTGTGGTGCTTGCGTAATATACTGTGCTGTGTAGTCTGTGTACTAAGATAGGTAGGGGTTCTATTCTCACTGCAGTCAACTGTGTGTGTGTGTGTGTGTGTGTGTGTGTGTGTGTGTGTGTGTGTGTGTGTGTGTGTGTGTGTGTGTCTGTAGACAGAAGAGCAGAAGTGCATTCCACAGTTACTGCTCCAATACCATGGACCGACAGTTTTTGATTTTTGCAGATGCCTACACATCATTTTCATGCAGGCCACCAAACATCTTGTCCTACACATGTTCTGCTGATATCATTTGCTATTCTTGCAGATGTTCACACATCCATCTCATGGAGCCCACCTAACATCTTGTTCCATACATGACCTGCTGATGTCATCTACTATAAGTTCACCTGCAGTTATGTAAAAGTCAGACTTGTGCTGTGCCACTTGTTTAAAGTACTGTGATGTGTAGCCTGTGTACTTAGAGATGTAGATGTACTATTCTCACTACAGATAACTGGGTGAGCTCATGCTTGACATTGCAGAGAACATTTTACACCAGCATGTGGGACACTGTAATAGTCTCCTCAACAGACACTGCTGATGTCATCTGCTATAAAGTATTGTGTGACAAACTTCAAGTTATACTTCTGCCTTGGTCGTTGAGTAAAGTACTGAGTTTTTCAGTCTATGTAGTTAGCTAGGTAAGGGTTTCATTCTCACTGCAGTCAACTGAGTGCATGACAATCTCTTGTTTAACATTACAGACAGCATTTTGCACCAGCATGTGGGAGACTTTTATATTCTCCTCAACAGACAGTGCTGATGTCATCAGCTATAAAGTGTTGTCTGACACACTCCAACTCAGACTTGTGCTGTGGTGCTTGCATAAAGTACTTACTTCTGCAGTCTGTGTACTTAGATGGGTAGGGGTTCTATTCTTACTGCAGTCAACTGTGTGTGCATGCATGTGTGATTGTGTGTGTGTGTCTGTGTGGGGGGGCATGTGTGTGTGTGTGTGTGTGTGCCCTCAGGGGTTCTATTCTTACTGCAGTCAAGTGTGTGTGTGTGTGTGTGTGTGTGTGTGTGTGTGTGTGTGTGCGTGCGTGTGTGCGTGTGTGTGTGTGTGTGTGTGTGTGTGTGTGTGTGTGTGTGTGCGTGTGTGTGTGTCCTTATAATGTGGGACACTGTTATATTCTCCTCAACAGACACTGATGATATCATCAGCTATAAACTGCTGTCTGAAACACTCAAAATCAGACTTGTGCTTCAACACTTCTGTAAAGTATTGAGTTCTATAGTCTGTTACTTAAATAGGTATGGGTTCTTTACTCACTGCAGTCAACAGGGTATTTGTGTATGAGCTCTGGCTTGACATTGCAAAGAGCCTTTTAAACTACATGTGGGACACTGTTATTATCATATTTTCTTCTACAGACACTGCTGAAATTACCAGCTATAACAGATTTTTGGATATGCAGTGGAGGCCAGGCAGACGTCACCTCATCTTATACCAGACAGATTACAGTGACATGGCTTTGACACTATCCACATACATCATGGCATGGCTTGTTTTGTGTTATCTTGCTGAGAAAGCTTTGTGGTCTTTCCAGCTTCTGCTTATGTCTGGCGAGGTACATGCCAAAGAGAGCATTATAATCTATTACTCTTCTGATGAGGTTTAACAATGGTGCTGTCATGCAGTCCTAAGATCTGCATATGATGGCATGATGTATGATGTGTACAACACAGGCTTTCAATACCAGTGTGGACACTTGATGGTCGAAGGTCAGACTGCTGTCTACATGCGCCCCCAGTGCTGGCATCACTGGGTGTCAGCATAGCAGGAGTGTTGTCAATGATGTGATTATCATGGATTTCAACTTTTCAGAAGGAAAACATAAAAAAGACACATTTCTGAATTTAGTTCTAGATTGTGTGCCTTTGTCCCCATTTGTCCCCATTCATTTGTCTGTGTTAGCTCTTCCTATACTATGTTATCATCATTGGTGGACTCAATGATTGCACCCAATATGCAAGAATGAGCAAACCTGGCAAGGCAAAGGCCATATACTTTAGCCTAAACCATTGTGAAATACAGTCCAAACAGTGAAGGGCCAAGCACAGATCCCTGGGGTTTGCCAGTGGTGACAGTTTTCACAGTATGTGTTCTGTTGGTAAGCAAAGTGGTTATCCATCTACCAATGTAAGGACCAATCTCCATCTGGCAGGGTTTCTCAATGATACATGCATGGGGGTTGTGTCAAATCCCTAGGGCAAATCATGATTGGCAGTATGTATTGTGTTACCTTCATCTAGGCCTATCACATGGAAACAATGGCCTGTGACAACATCACAGATTGCCTATGGTGTGACTCAGCACATACACCTTCCTGATATGGTTGAATTCACATTTCAACACACCATCCACATGGGATATATTCATACACAAGGGTGTATGTCAACATGCATCCATCTGAGTAGAGGGAATAGCTCCTGATGCATGCGTGTATACACACATCCTGACTCTTCTGTGAGGTAGACCTACATGTGATCATGGACCTCTTCTATATGTACACTAGTCATAGTCTGGATATGTGCAACAGACCTGTGTGAGTTGTTAATGCTACATCATGTCTATTACATCTGATAGATGTCCTCAAAGAGGTCATTGAGGGTATGCATGATGACAACAGTATCATCTTGTGGAACTTGACCAGGTCAAGGCATTTTACACAAATCCACACTGAAGCATTCACTCAGCACTGTCATATGTGGGCATAAAGAGCTATTTCACCAAATGGGTAGACTCACTATGTGAAAATGTGTGACGTGACCTATATCTCAGGTCCAGTGATCAGGTCCCTACATCAGGGTTGTCTGCTAGCCCCTTTCCTGTCCATTAGTTAAGTGATGGACATCACAGATGACATGCACATGCCGTGCCCACACACAGCTGCCTAAAGGACTACAGAATGTAGGCAATCATTGACTCCAGCTATGACATTACTGTAATGCAGACAGTAGCAACACATAACAAATACTGCTGCCACAAGCATGACAAGACCTGCATTGACAAGATACATGGGGGGGATTTGTTTAGTCAGGAAACAAACATGCCACCCAAGTATAATGTGGACATTGCACCCTATAATCAGATGAATAGGTATGTGACCCATGTGCTGGGGTAGATGGTAATTGGTACATCCACCAGCATTTGGTCACAGTGCTGACTACTCCCTTGAATGTAACACAAGTACTGGGTATGTGAAGGACATCCACATCAGCAGCCATAATACCTTTATGGTCCCCAGCCTTTATCACATCAATAACTGTGTACAATGCACCCAACACATCTTCCCATGTTGTGTAATGAAAATATACCACCTTTGTCACAATGAGCTGTCACACAGCTTATTGGCCATACCTAGGTATTCTTTCTGTGGACTATGCATGACTATCCAATGGTGCGGAACAGTAATCAAGTTGTTACACAAGATGCATGTGTACAACCTGTTCTGCTTATGCACACACTACATACATAGGTGTTTGACAACATTAATGGCATGTATATCATTCAACACAGTTTGGATTGTGCCAAGTATTTATATGCCATGCACACAAGGCAACTAGCCTGTATTGCCCATACTGCTGCATACAGGTATAGCAGTGTCCATCCTAACACTTCCAGCAGATGTTACAGTACCAGGACTGTGTGCGTGGTTACCCTTATAGAGTGTGGATGTATCATAATAGTTGTTCAGGTGTGTGTGTGCAGGCTCATCTCTTACCACTTGTAAATCACATATTTTATGTCAGAGGCGTGGGATTACTGGTGGTATTATTTTGATATTGCCCATGATTGTGGCTAGTTCTTGTAATGTTTTCCATGAGCCTTTGCTTGTGTCCAACTTGCTGGAGACTTCTGCTGAGAGTGCACTCATATTCAGGCATATCAGTTTGCACAGTTTCGCAATATACAATCTATCCCATTTGTATGTCAGATCCCTGATAAATGTCCTCACAGACATCCTCCCCATTGTTATGTCACCTTGTGTGACAGTCATATAAAATACATTTTCACTGTACAGTCCCTACTGTACCATATAGATATGTGATTGATGTTGCTGTTACAGCCATCTTCCATTGACATACCCTCTGATGCTGTACATTAGGTAGTTTCATGTGTCATCTTTACCTTTGTTAATTCCCACAACTCACATGTGTGTCCCTATTCAATACACACACTTCCCCGGAGTGTTCATTTTACATGGCAGTCTAGTCTCATTACAGATCATTTACACATCTTCAGTACACACTGCCAGGAATGGGATATCATAGTTCTCTGCACTGTAAACACATTGTCCTGTACTGTGTTTGAACCATATACTTCATATTCATACCTCTCTACTGTCCATATATTCCCAGGATGTCCAAATGTTTTCCTTATCAAAATTGTGGCTTTTTGCTATATCACTGGGATGATCTCAGGACTGATGTGAGTTAGTATTACATACATTTTCATACCTCTCAACTGTCCTGATTTGTGCAGCACATCCACTTTTTATCTCATATTTTTTATCTTTTCATCATAACATATTGGTTTTCTGGCAAATAACTGGAATGTCAGACATTTGAGTTTCAAACTTCATGCTCTTCAGAATGTTCATGGTACTGTACAACCTGTTATTCCTTCAAATTTCTAAGTTTGGAAGACCAATATTAAAAATCTGTCCCTAACTTTGGGCCTTTGTCCCACCACTATTTAGGGCTTTGTCCAGATTTCCTGCTTGAAGAGGTTGAGAGAGTTTTATTCTAACACATTTTTTATGTGACATCTATGTCATATATGTCCCTATATCTGGTTATTTGTCCCCTCATTATGTTGGCCTTTGTGCAGATGTGTTGCACTAACAGATTGACAGCTGTTTGTGAAGTCCTGGTGATCATTGTAGCATTCCATGCAAATCTGCAGACCATAGGCACTCTGCCTTACACAGAATAGATTTCTGCTTTTGCTTTTGTGGTTTCCTGGCCAGCAACACTATTGCAGGCCATGAAACCTAGCTTAAACGCACCATGTGCAATTAATATGCACTGCATGCTACCTCTCACCATGCACCTCTGCATAAACATGTAAACTCAGTGTAGGCTTTGTGCAGAGCCTACACAAAGTTTATTAAATCCCAGGGAATGATTTTACTCACAGCAATTGCAAATACACAAGCTCAAAACTTATCAGCCTGGGTCCATGTACCTTTATTGTTGTGAAAGCATAGCAAAAAAATAAATGCAGATACATGCATACCTGGATCAGGATGGCAGGGTGAGGATTCCAAGCACCATGGGAAAATTTCATCTGTGGAGTGGTCCTCATTCCTGCAGCACCAGTTCTGCTGATTATTTTGGGAAAGATCTCTGTTTATCAGATCTGTGACGTTGTCTTTATCGTTTATCTGTGCACTGCTGCATCTTGTTATTAACATCAGGCTGATTTCTACCAACTTACTAATGTACTGAAAAAAATATGTGTGTGTGTGTGTGTGTGTGTGTGTGTGTGTGTGTGTGTGTGTGTGTATATATATATATATATATTGATTCACTTTAGAACACTGAAAGCCCATAACACTGAAATTCAAAACATTGAGACCAAAATCTTGAAAATTCAAAACACTGAAAACTCAAAACACTGAATCCAATAATACTGAAAATACATAGGAAATCAACATTTAATATATGCCAGCACAACTACATACAGAAACAAATAAAAAACAAATGATATTATACTTCTCCAACTATAAGTAGGGGGACAAGCCACCCTGCACCCCCACACACCCCCCTGCTACTTACATATATCAACTCTGAGATCGCACTACACAGAACAAAACAGCAAACATACCATTCAGCGCTTCATGACTGCCTGTTTAAATTGTAAAAAACTTTCCTCAACCTTCTCTTAGAAAGATGACTTCAATGCTAAAACATTATACATTACTATATATCTTTCCAATACTTACCAGAGTTTCATAGGTAACCTCAGTCATGTTCCAGTCTTACTTGCTACTACAACATAACACATCTTAGTGTAGTGTAGTGAGATCTCGGAGTTGATATATTTAAGTAGCAGGGGGAGTGGGGGACAGCCCTCCTCATGGAGGATGCAGCGGGACTTGCCCTCCTGCTTATAGTTGAAGAAGTGTAATATGATTTGATTTTTATTTGTTTCTATATGTACTTATACTGGAATATAGTACACGCTGATTCCCTTTGTATTTTCAGTGTTTTGTGATTCAATGTTTTGAATTTTCAAGATTTGGGTCTCAATGTTTTGAATTTCAATGTTATGGGCTTTCAATGTTCTAAAGTAAATATATACATATACATACATACATATACATACACATAGATATATATATATATATATATATATATATATATATATATATATATATATATATATATATATATACACATATATGTGATGGTTAACAAAAGTTATATAATTCCAGTGCTAACACATCTAGACCAGGTGAGGTTTATTCTTCTAGGTCTGTCTCACAGGCAGTTAGGAGGTGTTACCATATCTAAGAGGAGACAGAAACCTCTCCACTGTAAGCTCAGATGCACAAAACATCTTTGGTAGAGCAGATTGACACTTTCTCTTTGAGAATTTGAAGGTCTTCCAGTATACTGAGAGCTGAATAAGTCAAATTCAACAGCTATATGATAACTAGAAGGCTGAAAGCTTAGGTGTATGCTATACCAGTCAACAATTTCTGTTGGGTTGTTCTGTCTTACCTTATTCCTGCTGCCAGTGGCTCCATGTAAAATGCAAAAATAACTGGTACAGTAAGATTAGACAGGACAGACAATCCAAGGATCTGAGGATAACAGTAAGGAGCACAAATTAACCTGAATGATGTGTGTAGAAAACATCATTGTTATTTTCTAGGTCAAAGCTTTCAGTGATATATGTCCAAGGGCTACTAAGGTATATTCTTTGCTGTAAGTTTGCTTTTGTGATAAATAAGGGTAAAACAGATATATATCTGAATAGACTTCACCCAGTGAGACAGTTGCAGCAAGCCTTCTGATTTTTCTGGCATAGCAAGGATTTAAAGTATTTGAAGATGGAATTCAATCACTACCCAAAAAATTGTAAACAAAATTTATGACAGGTAACACAATGCTTTGACGAAGGATGGCTGGGTTGCTATAAAATATACTGATGTTTTCAGACAACATAACCATTATAAAAATTCAAATTGCTCCTAGATGTCTTTAATTTAATTCATACATGCTTTCTTTACATGCACAGGTCACAAGTCAAGAATGAGGAAGTGGCAGACACAAAAAATGTTAACATGCAATGGCTGAAGTAATGAATTAGGCTTGGCTACTGATATACAGGTAAAATAGCACTATCTGAAGGCACATAGGGGATGCTGAAACTCTCACAGAAGAAGACATTAATGAGTAAAATGGAGCATTACTAAAGGCAGATAAGTGAGGGCTGACACTCTGCCACATTACTTCGCTGAAGATTTAACACTACCTTTATATACATGGATGAGGTTTTTAACAGGTTGTGTATAGGAGGAGATAGAGGTTGTAGTAAAGATACTTTTGTTCATGGTATGTACTGAAAGGGACCAATGGCTAGAATGTTCATTTAATGTAATTAATCCATGACATGGTTTAGGATGATGAGTTTGTGAGGAGAATAAGCTTGGGTCTGCTATATTAATTGCTAAGTGGTTTTATTGTATGATAGATGTTGTATGCAAACTGTCGGTTTACTGCACTGATGTGTGTTGAAAACGTAACAGAAATAAATTTAAACACATTGAAACAAGAGTAGTCAGGATACTTCCCAGAGCAAAGCTCCAGATGTTATGCATTCATAACGTGATCACACCACATAAACTCTAATTAATAAAGAAACAACACATGACCGATGCTTTATGGGTGGCATCTGTGAAAGTCTACCAGGGTATCCACTGGCCTTGAAATATGTTTGTGAAATAGAGAAGCTGTATTGAAGCCACATTGCCATGCCAGACACTCTTTTAGTTACAGATTATAGATGAAAAAAAAGCATGCTGATGCTCAAAACCAATGATTAAAATGGGCTGAAACACTTTTTCAAAAATGTTTCAACTTTTTTGTTAGTTTAATATTTTATGAACTAGACATGCAGGAATCTGACACCAAATGTGATAAGTACTGCTGCTTTCTTAATACCTTTTGTAAGAATGCATTCAGAGTTCTGTTACTCATGTGCTGTGGTCCTGCCTTCTCGTGTTCTTGAATGTTCCTTTAGAATTAGGCAGTTAAATGCATTTTGTTACACATTCAGTGAATCCTTTATTTAATAAAATGCTTATGTCTGCCACTAGATGGTACATCTCCACAAGGAAAAATACTAACAATGCCTGCTTTAGAACTGAAGCATTCCTCTCAGCTGCTTCATTTTTCACAGAATGTTCGTGATTTTGTCATATATTTTTGCTGTGTGCTTCACATTTTTTTTCTTTATTTTCTGGTAGAACAGTGAGGGTTGCAGTCAGTCAATAATGCCATTAGGGTTTCGTACTTCTCAGTGATCAGAAAATGCAAGTTGATGTAAAATTTATTTTATTAAATTTTTAATTGGTTTAGAGTAATAATTTAAAAATTGTCTCTGGTTTTGAGTCTTTGTCCTGCCATTATTTCTGTTTTTTTCTAGAATTTTTGATACAAAAATAACAATTTGAGAGGTGTGAAAGGGAGATACATGCTTATTCACTCAATTCTTGATGAACTCCTGGAATCTTCATTTTTACAGGACTGCAGAGTTTCAAGTCTGCAGCCTGCTTAACAATATGAATAAATAGAGAAATAATCACATCTAGCACATGCAAAGCTTCTTAAAACCGAAGACTGTCTGTGACAGACTGAAAAATAGTAGCAACATAATAAGCTAGAAGGCTGTACAATGGAACTATAACCCCCTCAAAAAATATAGTTGTAGAAGTGCCTACTACTACAGAGTACATTGCCAGAACTTGTTCCATAAAGTGAGGATTATGCTCTTCTATGTTCATCCACAAGATGGCACTCTCAAGCTGGCAGCACCTAACAGAAAATAAACAGCTCTTTGTAATTTCCACTTACAGCAAAACATTGGTGTGCTTTTTTTCACTTGAAAAACAAAAAAAATATATATATATATAAAATTAAAATAGTAAGAAAAAAATGTAAATAAGTCTGAAGTCCAGTATAAAGTCACAGATTAAAACAGACAGTTGTTCTTCTTTAGGCTTTTCCCGGTTAGGGGTCGCCACAGCAGAACTCCGGTCTGCTAATGATTGGCAGTAAATATTTATGGTGCCAAGGTGCCAGCTCAACACCCAACCTTCAATGAAGGCATGCCCATTCACACATGTCTTTCGAATGCCACTCCACTGCAGGGAGAACATGCAGACTCCACACAGAAGGCGCTCCAGCCGAGAATCGAATAGGAGAACCTCTTACAGTGAGGCAACAATGCTACCGCTGCATCACAGCGGCTTTAGATGAAAGCATACAGTGATGATATTAATTTGCATGTTGTTAAAGTTCTCATAAGTAAAATGTAAGGTGCGCCAGTTACTTTTATAGAGTACTACTTTTTAAAGTAATCTAGAGCACTCGTTATTTTCATCCGCAAACAACATTCCTCACACTCAGTCATTTCACATTCATGGAAACACTAACCCATACTCCTGCTTTACAACACATCCAGACTCCCAATTCCTAAATGAAACCACTCATACAGATGTGCAGAGAGAGAGATGCACACACACACACACACACACACACACACACACACACACACACACACACACACACACACACACGCACACACACACACACACTTACAGACATGTACACACACACATGCACACACTGACACCCTCCACCCCATGGCCGCTCTGGACTTTCTGGTATTGTGAGTACTCCCTATGAGTAAGGGCCACCATCTTGCTCATAGGTTAGTATTAGGCTAACTGCCCTTGTGGACCATTTTAAGCCTAGCCGATTACTCCATGTGAGAATCAAACCCTGCACCTTGGGTTTGTAAGGTGAACACCTTAACCATTATGCCAACCTTTTTATGGATTTCACTTTTTCCAACTAGAGTAAAATTGTACTCAGTCTTATGGTTCTCTGAATCTCTCAGCCAAATAATTCAGTACCTGTGAACATCTCCTGGACTGTCAAATTAGTATGTGACTATACCTGCTATACATCTTTCTGTGCTGAGGCCCTTGAAGGAGAAAACCTCAACTGCAGCATGGTCTAAGAAATGGGAAGACTTAACTCCATGCAGAAACCTTTTGTGATAAGGCTGCCATGTCACAATAAACCTTTCTGATTCCATTTGATTGTGCACCAGCATTTCAAACAAAATTTCTAATGAAACCTTCATAGCATTATTGTTGCAAACAAAATTATTAGCAATCATATCTCATTTGATGGAAGATTTTTTTACAGCTAAAATGAAATCACCATTAGGGGTCCATTATAAATATATTTAATATATTTCTTCCTGCAACTGACTCATAACACCAGTCACATTTTACATTAAGCTGTTAGCATACACACACACACACACACACACACACACATATATATATATATATATATATATATATATATATATATATATATATATATATATTTACACACGCACGCACACACACACACACACACACACACACACACACACACACACACACACACACACACACACACACACACACACACACACACACACACACACACACACACACACACACACACACAAGGGGGGCCGGTTTCAAGAAACTGATCTGTATCATAACACACTGTTCTATGGGATAAGTAGGGTGGGTGTTTCTTTTGACTGAGATCTGAGAATGAAGCTGATAGTCCTTCCAGTTAATCTGCTATAGCTCAAGGTGAAGGTCTCAAGCTTAAGAAAGTTAAGCATGTAGGGTGCATTAAGTAGAGTGCATCTTGTATTGGTAGACAGCTGGATTTTTGTTAGAATATTGCAGTGATGTTCTTACTGAAAGCTGGGGGGAGGGTGAATCTGCAGCTATTGTTAGCTGTGGTTTATAGAAAGCACAGGTTTTACTTTGAAACATTAGGTATAATTGGTAAGCCATATTTAAATTGAGCCACAAAAACTCCTTTAGTAATTGCTGGTCTACCTTCTGGTGATCGGATGTAGAACTTCTTTTGGACAGAAAGAGTAGGGAGATGATTTTTGATCTGTTGGCAGATATATATGATTGGAAGATTAGGTTTTGATCTAGCCAGAGCCCATGATATTTGAAGTACTAGGTCATTTCCATACGTTTTAGGCAGCTATGTTGAATGGTCCAGTGATTGTGGACATTTCCGGATTTCTGTCTTATACTGAAGGCCATTCATTTTTTTGTTCCTTTAGTATTTAGGATGAATTTGTTATTAGTGAGCCAGTTTGATAGGTGGGAGAAGTCCTCTGCTAACTCATGTTGGATGGTGGAGAATAAGCCCTAAATATGATCTAATTATCTATGTGAAGAACATAGCATCATAGGATCATAGGAGGTTACTAAGCTAATGACTCTAATGCTCTTACAAGCCT
This sequence comes from Protopterus annectens, assembly GCF_019279795.1. Taxonomy (NCBI): domain Eukaryota; kingdom Metazoa; phylum Chordata; order Ceratodontiformes; family Protopteridae; genus Protopterus; species Protopterus annectens. Next base: position 596,181,701 of record NC_056746.1, on the reverse strand, counting down.
AGCCAAGCTTTACCCTTATTTCCATCATCAGCACCTAGGATGTAGGTGGAACCCCTGGGGAGAATTTACTGTTACCCATCCAATCGTCCACACTGCATTTTTAGAGGGCCAGTGAGGCTTGACATGTAGTGGGAGTCTGTTCCAAAGGTGTGGTAACCTCTGGGAGACAAATCTGTCCCTCCAACAGGTTCTATTAATGTCACATATCAGGTTAAGGCCTTTAGAGTGAGTAACCTGTGTACCATGTTACTTATGGATATGCAGCATTTCCAATAAAGCAGGGTCAAAGATTGTCTTATATGCAAGGCAGAGTTTGCCTCTGAGTACTCTGCATGAAACAGAATAAAGTGACAGTGATTTCAGATGATCTTCATAGGACAGATGCTGACGACCTTGAATTTTCCTTGTGAGGAACCTTTGTGGTCTCTCCAGTTACTGCAGGTGCTTGGAAAAGTACATACCAAAAGGAGCATTGTACTCAATTATTGACCTGATGAGGGAAGAGTACAAGGAAGTTATAACTTCTTTTTTTTGAAGGCAGTGCCCTTACTTATGAGATGAGCAATACAAAATGCCCTTCTTACCACTGTGGAGACATGGTGATGAAAGGTAAGGTTGCTGTCAACCTGTGTCCCCAGGTCTCTCCCCACTGAGTATGCCCTTAGGGTGTTGTTATTGATGCTGTAATTAGCAGGAACATCTCTGTTACTGAAAGGGATAATAATACATTTTTTCGCATTGAGTTTAAGGCCATGACTTTGGCACCAGTCATTTGGTTGTGTAAGTCCCTCTTGTAGAATGCTGACATCATTTGGAGATTCTATGATTACTCCCAGTTTGCAGTCATCAGCAAACTTTGTCAGCCACAGACCTTTAGTTTTAGCTTGTACTTCAAATAAATAAATTCCAAACAGTAGAGGTCCCTGGACTAATTCCTGCAGAACACCATTGGTTACAGGTCTGCTTTTGGAGGTGGGTTACCCTATTTTGACTATATTGGTTCTATCAGTGAGCCAGTTAGTGACCCATCTAATGATATATAGGTTAATTGTTAGCTGAGTGAGTTTGTCAATTATGCCTGAGTGGGAGATATTATCAAAAGCCTTGGCTAAGTCTAGATAGGCTGTATGCACAGACTTTCCCTCATTGAGGGCCTTGGTGACTGTCTCGAAGAAGTCCACTGAGTTTAACAGGCATGATCTCCCTTTGACAAATCCAAATTGAGTAGGGTCAAGTCTTTGGAGATTACCAATATCTTTCTTGATAAGGTCCATGATGGTTCTCTCCATGGTCTTGCAGATAGGGCTAGTCAGGCTGATAAGTCCACAGTTTCCAGGGTCAGTGGAAGCACCACCTTTGTGCAAGGTGATAACAGTGGCCTTTTTCCATTCATCTAGGATGAAGCCAGTACATAGACTATGATTAAAAAAGTACCCAATGGTGTTGCTAATTCTTGTTTGAGTCCATGTAGGATACATCCTGGGATGTTATCAGGTCCCATGTATGCTGTGTTTTTGATCTTAGAGAGGGTGTTCATGACCTGCTCTTTAGAGATACAAAGTAGAGGACAAATGATAGGGATGTATTGGGGTAAGTGTACATTGACAGGGGAGTGAAGTTTTCACAGGACCTGTCAGCTAACAGGTTAGCAATATCCACAGGCTCTGTATATGTGATGTCATTAACTACCAGTTTGAAACAAATCTAGGCCTTTCCTTTTAGGTTACAGATGCAACTAAGGAATGCTTCATGGTTATCCTTAGTTGAGGAAGCTAATTTAGAACAATATAGAATGATATAAATAATGATATCGATTTGTGGAAGTTCATTATGGAGTTTATTGATAAATCTGCATAATAGTTAAAGTCCTCTTTTAACACTGCAGAGTGAGCGATATTTAAGCCAAACTGAAACTTAAATTTTCTGTTATTGAGGATTTCTCTGAATCAGGTGAAGGGTGCCTTGACTGATTCCTGCTAAATTAGGGGATCTTATTAGTAATTCATTATCTACTAGGCCACAACCTTTAGACAGATCATTGAAAACTGATCCAGTTAGAAATCCTTTAGTCAATGCTTTGGATAATATCATCTATGAGGGTGTATAAGGCTGCAATTGTACTGTGGTCTGATTAACATATGGCAGTGCAGAGGAAGGATATGGTATCTCTTTTTAAAAAAGATGTGGGAAAACAATTTTTTTCAAAGATTTTGCCTTAAGTAAAGTGGATGGTTATTGATCTAAAATCTTTGGTGCTCTCTGATTTGGTTAGTTTTATGTATGGTTTTATTATGGCCTCTTTTCATTGAAATGACTAAGTATTAGAGGAGAGGCAGAGGTTTTACAGGAATTGTAGGAGTAAACACATCTTTTCTTTGCATAGAATATTAAACCATTATACCTGCATAGGGTGGTAAACCATTAAACCATGGTAACAAGCTATCTGCACCTGTGGATGGATACAAGGGAATATTATCAATACTTGTCTCAATGTCTTTGCTTGGGATTTTTTTTTAAAAAAAGAAGGTGGAGTGTGTAGAAGTGAGTCAAGATGGGAGGTTGAGTAGTGAATGATTGGTGGAGGGATAGTGTTAATAAATATAATTATTTTAGGAAGCCTTCAGTGAAGAATTTGCCAGATGAGTTTGAAATGGTGCCTTTTGGGGGGGGGGGGGTTTGTCACGAGGCATGTCCAGTGAAATGATTAATGAGGTTCCAGAACTATCTGTTGGTATCTATTAGGGCTTCTTGATTGAAATGGATGAAGTTGTATGTTTTTTAATGTTGTTTTAGCAAGGATTTAGAGGGAGATTAATTTCTCTCTATTTTTTTTTTTGTAGAAAGAGAGCTTTTTGCCAGTTTTGTTAAAATGTGTCTTTCAGTTTATAAAAACATTATTTTCTGATCCATTGGTTAAAATTGCTTATCAAAAGTCTAGAAACTATAGGAAAAATATTTTCTCTTATAGTTCAGAAGTGTAACTGTTAGGAAGGTAGTGAGATTAGAAGGGTCACTGTTTTGTAGGAGGTGCTTCCAGTTTAGTTTAGCTAGCTTTTATTTTAGTGCTGCCATGTGTTGGGGGTTTCAGGGCATAATCCCACACATTTGTTTATATTCTAGTAATGACATAGTAGAGTACCAGGACAGGCATGAGGATCATTCTTTCGCTGTGAGGTGGACAAGACTTTTAAACATGGCCCTGTTAGCCAGAGATGATGGTATTTTGGGCTGGTGTTAAAGATCAGTATCTACTTATTGACAAAGAACATGGAAATTCTATATGGTGTTCTGAACATTTGTTTTCAATTAATTTTAAATAACATTTATGACATTAACAAGAAAGAGACTGAATGTATACCCTTATGTGTCTACTACACAAACAATAATTTGTACAAAAGTTAATAAATTAAATCTTAGTATACAATTCAGTGAAAAGCAGTTATAACCATAATTTAGCTTGTTGTTCCCACTATAACCTACTCAGTGGGCCTTCATTTTACCGGGCAATATTATGTGTGTCCAGGCTATTGTACAATGTGACAATATTGTTTTCATGTGGTCCAATATGGTTTGTTATTAAAACTTGGAAACTGCATCGGTCGACTGACATATGGTCTATCTGCACTTTTCAAGTCAACAGAATGTCAAACCCAGATCAATCTAATATACTACAGTGAACAGGTAGTGTAAGTCGAGCATTTGGGTTAAACATTGTGCAGGGGGATTGCAGTTCAGTTAGGAACAGGGAATTAGCACATTTCCTCACTGAAGTGCGATCTTGGAATTGGTATATTTAATGTGCAGCAAAACAGCAGGATTAACATACCATTGACTGTACAGTCTAACGGTACGTAAATTTTTATAGCAGGAGGTGGATGACGTCACCTCCTGCTATGTTGAATACATCGAACCATGGTTGTTGATGTATTCATTTTTGGTTTGGTTTACTTTTCAGCATTCTGAATTCCACATTTAGAGTCAGCAATTTAAATGGTCGACCGATGCAAATTTGAAATCCCGAAAGTAAACCGTCCAGTACACGTACATCAGTACTATTTGAGTGCTTGTCAAAGATCTAGTACAGGCAAAGACGAACTGCAAGCTGTAGGCCTTGCAACTAATAGGTTCACAGTTAAGTACTAGGTAGCTGCTCTTGTGAGCCATTTGAAGCCCAGTCAGTTTCCCTTTTAGAATTAACATATCCCATTTGATGTTAGATTGGCTTTACCCACCCCATGGTCGATAATTATATATTATCTCTGATGAGAATAACTAGGATCATATCATAGATAATTTGAAGGGGACCCCATGCGTGGAATAAAGCAATTAGGAGCTGCCTCTATCCTTTAGTAGCACAGGGGGCACTCCTGGGGTAAATTGTCTGTTTCCCATCCATAGATCCAAGATGCACTTGAATGTGGATAGAGATGAGCTTTGTTTTATATAGATCGAGATTTTGTTCACATATCTCAATGTATATGTTACCTTTTTGACTCTCTTACATTAATCCAGCTGTACAGGTGGATAAAAGTCAAACTTAAAAAGTGCCTTGTGTGTTATGAAACCGAATTCAGCAATATTTTCTTAGTCTGGTATTTTAGTGTTTGGGCAAATAAAAAGATAAAATAATGTATGCATGAAATTTATACTAAAAAGACAACTTATATTCTCATTGAAATACGTAATTCCCTATTATCTGTATTATGCCTAAAGAACTTAAGGGGACAACGAATATACTAAAATATTAAATAAAAAGCTCCATGCTTACAGCGCTGTCATTTAATATTTTAAGTAATTAGCTTATAACTTTTGTTTGGAAACATGGTGAATCCTATTAAATGTCGATAGACTTGAAATGTTATCTTAAAAGGCTTCAAGCCCTGAAGATTATATTTTTAAAACTCCACCCTTTTTCTTCTGCATCTTCTGATCCACTAGAACATACCGGAGGAAAGTAACCCTGGAATTAGTCAGCTCCTGTCAATCCAGTTCTGATAGGATGGCACATGAATGTACAGTTTTGTTTTTTTTTTAAAACAGACTCAACACAGTGACGTTAATACTATTTTAAGTAATAATATGTCTCAATCTCTTTTAGAAGTGACTGTTACTGCTGTAAATTCCTGACTGTATTATTGTAGACTTTCTTAACAAAGCAATAAGGCTGAATAATAAGAGAAAAATCCAGAAATCAGACATAGCACTTTGGCCCTGAGAGTGAACAATAAGCGATATTTTTTGTATCTGACTCACCCTCAATGCCCAGACCATAGTGGTGAAGATTTTTATATTCTATTAAAAACAAAGTTTGCCTCTATGTACAATTAGTTCTTCCTTCATATACTTTCATGACTAATTTATTTTCCTTGGCTAGAATAGTTAATTTAAATTATCAACAGCATGACGTGTTTGCTCATCTGTTTTGACTTCTGACTGAAAGGCATTAAAATCTGCCTCTTATAGTCTAAATGGTTATAAATGTTGTTTTACCTTGGATCTCAGAAATTAATGGACTATAAAATAATAGCTCTCGTATTAAAAAAACAGGTTAGATCCTAACATTCTGTCATCTTATTACAGTTCAGATATGGCAAAGAGATCCGTAACTCTCAACCTTTGAACATTAAAAATCATAGCAGCGGATCCAAAAGAGGAGCATATTTTTATTTTTGGAATGAAAGATAATAGATCCCATAGGGTTAGTGATAAAGAATCTTTATATAGACCTAGTCAATTATGTAACAGCCAGCAGTTTGGCAGAAGACTAGAGTGTGGAGCTGTTAATGAGCTACTTCCTGTGCCCAGGGTATAGGTTTGATTACCTCTATCTTCATTTACCTACTGTGCGACTCTGAGCTAGTCACTTAACAAGACGACAAGGGACATTTGTAGTCAGTGTGCATAGCAAAGAGATAAAAAAACAGATAAACGAAATAATAATTTACATAAACTTGAATATTGTTTGAAGAAAATCATTAAAATGTATGAAGAGCAATATTAAGTCTGAGTGCAAAAAGTCATAGAGCTATGCCCATACCATAGGACTTGGAAGGTAGGAAAGGGGTAATGTTAAAACTGACTTGTGTGAAGTATACAGGCATTCGTAACTGATGGAAATTGTTGTAACATGTTTGTTCTATTTAAATCATAATCTAAAATTACCTATAAGAAGATGTAATGTTATATCATATGAAAAACGTAGCATCTTTCCTGGCAGGGGGGAGAGAGAGAGAGAGAGAAAGAGAGAGATACAGTCTCACAGTTTGGCTACCAGTGGAAAAAGTCAATAGTTTCTTGGCCAGTTTAGCAGCTATCTTTTGATTACCACGGAAAAATAAGCTATTACAACATCATTCACTGGAGTATTTTATGAATCCATCTGTAAAGTTAACAAAAATATTGAATGTATGCCACATCATGGTTTATTATGTAGGCTGGCACGTATGTTCACATAGAATGTCTGCATTTCTAACAGCTGCTTAACTGTGTTCATCTATGGCAACTAGTGTGTTAAACAGCAATATGTGCCAGGCAATAATTTTGTAACACTACTAATTAAAACAATTCTAATCTCATTGGGTAGTGCTGGGCTGTACAGCTTATACATAAGTCATTCACGTTATAATAACTGGTGGTAAAAAAGGGCCAAACTCTAGGTTCAAAATTCACCTGGCTGGCATCTGTTAGTAACATGCTCCCCGGGGAAAGACACAGAAGATGGAACTGTATTGTTTGCTCTCATATAAGACACTGGACACTTGCTGGACTAATTCAAGGTATGCTGCAGGGTAAAAAATGTATTCGCCATCTATTATCTGTTTGTTTTTAGGTCATTAAATGTTTTAATCAAATTTCATTCTGGTTTTGTCTCAACATATATTCCTAATTCACAGAGAAACTGTTGGTAATATTACTATTAGTTCCACAATTCACTTCCCATTTGAAGATATTATTCACAGACATTATTCAGCATGAAGTGGTGATCATACTCCACAGAATGATATAGCAAAGCCTAGAAGTGCACTAAGTAGCTGTTCCCTGCTATGCTTGGTAGCATTTTCATGCCCCATGATATAGCAGATAGGTGCGCATCATACAGCACTATGTACTGTGCACATCTGTATGTCACTCACATCAGCTGACAGACTTTAGTGCTCTGCTCTTCACTAACGTCATTCCTGTCTATAAATAGTGACAATGAGCAGCAGCACACTAAATTTAGTACACACAGCACAGAGCACATTTATTCAATTCTGTATTATGTTTCGAATACTCCTGTTTGCCTAATACCCTCTGAAACTTAACATGGCATTATGGTAATCATAAGTGTTATTTAAGTTCTTAACTCACCAAAATAGTTTGTGTGTTTGTTAGAATTAATGCACTTTTTTAATAAATGCTAAAGCTGAACAAACAGGGAATGACAAAAGATAAACTACGTGTAGCACTATACTAAAATATTAAAGTTCATGCGTCTCCATTCAGAATTAAAAATTAATTTAATATGATGGCAGTCTTTTACTCTCAGTAAAGGTTTTTGCCACTTACAGTTACTTGATTAATTCTGTATTACATGTTACTTTCTCATTGTGCATGGATGACACATGCCAAAGATTTCCTTAGTTGCTTTCTAAAACATACTATGCATGCCAGATGGGTATGTTTCTATTTTATTTTGGTAGACAAAAAATGTAATACATTAAAGGCTCAGCAGGGTTACTTCCCTGTTGTTACGAGACAAACTGCTCCCATATCAGCTGGATTCCAGTTGTTAAAGAATTTTGCTCTAAGGCACTCATGCACTAGCAGCTCTTGGTTAAATAGTGATTTGGACAAAATGACATTGTTTCTGACTACCTCTGCTTTAGAAGCCATTGCCATCTCTCCTTTCTCTAAAAAAGAATGTTGCTTTGCATTGCTGCACTGTTTGTATACTATTTAAAATGAAAAACAGGTTTTTAAGTTATTTCTACCTGTTTAAATGTTGCTTTGATGACTACCTGTTTTTCATATCTGCTGAAGCCCAAGGCACTCTTTGCTCACACAAGCACACTCTCTTTCTCTTTCTGTTAAGCCAAACACTACCTTTCATACCATCGTCATCATCACCCCTCCCTTTTTTGCCATTTTCTACATGGGATGGGTGTCATGTCAACTGTCACCATAACTCTTTTTTTAGTGCCACTATCATACCTTATTCAAAAGTCATGCCTGACTGTAACAGGTCTTCTTTCACACAATCCATCCACATCTTTGCTGTATGTCCTCATGTCCTGTTGCTTCTTCCCGTATGTCCCAAATCTTCTTCATTTGATTGTCTTTTCTGCATATGTGCCCAAACCACCATATTCTGTTCTCTTCAGCCTCTTCTGGAATGGGAGCTACTTTGCCTTCTGCTCATATGCCCTCATTTCTTCATCTGTCACACAGTGTGCATCTTACCACCCATCTCAGGCACTTCATCTCCATCACCTCTAGCTTCCTCAGCTGCTTTGTTTTTACTGCCTAAGTTTCTATACCATGCAGTAGTACTGGTTGTGCCACTGTTTGTACACCTTACATTTCAGCTTCTTTGGCATTATTTTAACATACACTACACCTGACACTCTGTGCCAGTTAGCTGAAGCCCCTCTGATTTAAGCTTTAACCTCTTCATTCAGACTTCCCTTCTAATCTTTCTATTCTAGATACCTAAAGCTGTTAACCTGTTCCACTATCCCCCCTTCTAGCTCAATTTTCTGCTTCTTCTGATTTCCACCATTTGCTGCCATTACAACTGTCTTATCTGTACTCAGTTTCATCCCATGTGCTTTCAGTTTTGCATTCAGTTTCCCTATCTTCTGTTGAAGTTCTTGCTCAGAATCTGAGTGTAATGACACATTGTATGCATACAGCAACATTGTTGATCTGTTCCTTCTTGTCTGCTTGCTGATGTAGTCAATCACCATTATGAACAGCAGTGGGCTTATTGCTGAACCCTGATGTACACAAACTCTCACTGGGAATCCGCTCTGTAAGACCAAACATTGTTCGCATTTAAGTCATTCGGTCCTTGTGCATGGCTTGCACTAATTCTACCAATGTTTTTGAGACTTCAAACCACCAAAGTACTCCCTAAATCAGCTTGCTTGGGACCTTGTCATATGCTTTTCCAAGTCAGGGAATTGCCAGTTAGACTCGTCCCTCATTTCTAGCTTTTTCTGAAGTATCTTTCCCACTGCAAACATTGGTTCAATTGAGGTACATCCTGATCTGAATATGAGCTGCTCATCTCCCATCTTACTTTTTACTGTTGTGTGAATTCATTTATCAGTAACCCTTTGCCATAGCAACCTTTCATTTTACCAGTTACATAGTTAACTAATTTGCAATAACACAGGGATTGTTTCCTTGTTCGCCTAATAGCATTGCTCCCTCCTTTTCTGTCATCAACAGCTACAGTCACCAGCTCCAGATGGGATTGCTGAAGTCCACAGCATGTAATTCTGAAATACAGAATAAAATAACACCATCTTAGTATGGTAGAATGCTGAAATCTTTATTTTATCTTACCTTATTTTATTTATTTTACTTGTGTTAACTGGTACCAAACTCTGGTCTCTCTGGAACATTTACAGGTATAGAGTAATACTGAAAAAAAAAACAGAAATGATGAAGTATAAAGTCCATATCGTACAGTGCAAAGGTGAGTTTCACAGATACTAGTATGATATATAATACAAATTC
>NC_056746.1:596156975-596166975 GCF_019279795.1 Protopterus annectens | reverse complement strand
AAACTGATAACTGGTGCCAGAGCCATGGCCTGAAGTTAAATGCCAAAAAATGTATAGTCATACCCTTCGGGAAAAACAAGGTAACCCCAAGCTACCATATAGGTGGCAATCCATTAAGCAAAGAAGAGGTTATCAGGGACCTGGGGACCCAGGTAGACAGTGGCCTTTCTTTTGACACTCACATTGCTAAAGTGGTTAGAAAGACCTTCTACATTGCCCACCTGATCATGAAGGGATTCACATCCAGATCAAGTGAGGTCATTGTTCCCCTGTACTCTTCACTTATCAGACCAATGATCGAGTACAATGCCCCATTCGGGATGTATCTCACCCGACACCTGCAGCAATTGGAGAGACCCCAAAAGTTCCTCACCAAAAGGATAAATGGACTCCAAAATCTGTCATATGCTGCCAGACTGAAGAAACTCCAGCTCTATTCAGTCGCATACCGCCTGCTCAGAGGTGACCTGTGCCTGACATACAAGGCCATGTCCAACCCCGAATTAATGGACATGCTCCACCTCAAAAAATCCAAATCTACCAGATCCACTAGAGCAAGCAACTTAAACCTTAGCACGGATATAAATAGGACATGCTGGAGGGATAGATTTGTCACCCAGAGACTCCCTATGCTGTGGAATAGAATCCCAGTCCATGTGAGGCAGAGCACCTCGCTGGCTCTGTTCAAGAGAAATCTTGACCAGTGGATGGGAGATCGTAGGTTTACCCTGGGAATCATCTCTGTGTCACTGCTGGACAGAGGCACAACAAACTAATGGGCCCAGTATTTTTTAACATAAGGGGTGGCGTAAGCCACAAAACTTTGGGCTAGGCTTATAAATGCCTTAGGGCAGATAGCCTAGTATAAACCTATGAACCTATGAACCTATATCTATGTATATATATATATATATATATATAATTAAATATATATATGTGTGTGTGTGTGTGTGTGTGTGTGTGTGTGTGTGTGTGTGTGTGTGTGTGTGTGTGTATGTGTGTGTGTGTGTGTGTGTGTGTGTGTGTGAGTGTGTGTGTGTGTGTGTGTGTGTGTGTGTGTGTGTGTGTGTGTGTGTGTGTGTGTGTGTGTTTATGTGAGTAAGACCCAAAATGTTTTCTCCACTACTGAATTATGGATGTCCAATAACCATCTGGCTCGTAACCCTAAAAAAATAAAGCTCCTTCTTTTCACCCCCCCCCACCAAAAAAAATAGCACTATCAACAAGTCTGATTTTATCATCTACTCTTCTAACAAAACCACCATACAGTTAGTTCCCTATACCAAGCTACTTGGTGTTACCATAGATGAAAATATATTATTTGACGAGCACATCCACAACAGCATTATTTTATTTTTATTTTAAAAACGACAAAACGACACGACAAAATAATGGTCCAAACTTACAAAGCCAACAATTCTGCAGGGGATTCTCTGTTTGCCAACTCTGTTGCCAAGACTTGGAAATCTCTACCAAATCATATCACCTTGCAATCCTCCTTAAACCTTTTCAAAAAAAGCATTACACAGCATCTTACACTCAACTGGCTTTGTCCATGCTCCTTCCCTGACTAAGCTGTATCATTATTCACTCTAACTAACCAACTTGTTTTCTAACACTTTCAGGCCTTTCTCTACAAGCATACTGTGCTGATTGTAACTGTTAATGTAACTGTGAGGTTTTTTTTGTAAACAAATGCTATAATACTATATATTTACTACTATATAACTTTTTCAATGTAAATAATCTGTGTGTATATTCTTTGAAGAAACTGATGTTATCTTGTTGGAGCTTTTCTCCCCGGGCCTCCACTGAAAATGGACATATATCCAGTTGGACTATCCCGGTAAACAAATGTAAAATAAATAAATAAATAAATAAATAAATTTTATTCTGACATTTGTTAACTGGGTTAGTCCACCTGGTCCAGAGGCCTATTTTCAGTGGAGACCTGAGGAGAAAAGCTCCGCATTAAAGAAACTTACCAGAAACTCAGCACCCTTTATAGACATAAACACTTTTAAACTACTCTACCAGAAAAACACTGACCTCAACATTCCTTCGTCCTTCTCTCCTGTATGGTGCTCACATTCTGACAAATATTCAGTCCAGCTTAAAAACTAAGATGGAAATCTGCTGCCAAGTTCATAACTAATGCTAAATATTCATCCCATCACTGCTGCTCGCTACAATCCCTGAACTGGTTAGAACTCCCACAACATCTCACACATATACAACTATCTACAGCACACAAAATTATATATGAACCTTTTATATACCCAGCCCTTGCTCCCCTTTTGACACCTTACCAACCAAATAGGCACCTTAGATGTGAAAATCAATTCCTCATCCAAGTGAATAGGCCAAAACTCCCTGCAGATCAAAACCTCTACTCTTTTACCATAGCCAAACTCTGGAACACTCTCCCACCTGACCTGCAGACCATTACTAGTGCCCCCTTGTTGAAAAAGTCTTTACAACAATATCTTTTTACTCAGTGGCTCTGCTCATGCACCATATAGTAATCCTCAATTACCTGATTAGACTTTATCCCGTGAAGACTACCTAAAGCAAGCTCAAGCTCATTCATCTTCTCCTCCATAAGAACAATTGTATAAATTGTAAAAATGCATAATATGTATGTCCTGACTGCTAAAAAAACCATTTTAGTTTGTAATGTTTAATTTATCATGATTCCAAAATTGTATATTCTTTAAGTAAGTTTTAAGTTTTATTCTTTGTAATCTTTGTATAACTAATGACTACTAATTTGTGCTATGTTTGTGGAGCTTTTATCCCCAGGCCTCCACTTTAAATGGGCTCTTTTCAGCCCAGTGGAGTTTCCTGGTCAATCAAGCAAATAAATAAAAAATAATTATTGTTCAGCAATCCTGTTATTTCAATATCATCTATCCTATATGGAAACATTTTACCAAAGACTCTCTACCAACCCCTTCCCCTGCATTAATACCACTTGTTCTACCTGCCCTAACCAGCTTTGTGCTGCAGATAATATCATGGTGATAGTTTCCTTATTCTGATATATTTGGCTTTGGAGCCCACATCACTGAAGGCCAGCAGTGGGAGGGAGATGACAGTCTAGTGGAAGCAGGTTATCATTCTTGATAGTTCAGATTTCATTTTATGTTGCAACCTGTCCATTTCCCCTCTCACTATGCTAACAGACATTGAGCAATAGGCTGTTGATGGATAAGACTTGCATACTCTTGTATCCTGGCTAGAGGATGTGCATGTTCATTGGCAGTCACATTAGCTACCTTACTGCAATAATCAGCATTTTCTAGGTAGGGCACTTTGTACAACGAATCACCCCAGGACTGATGAATACAAATGCCCTGGGATTCAGTAAACTCCAAGTAGGTTTCATGCGAAGCCTACGCAGAGTTTACTTGTGTGCATGATGATGCATGGTGGGCAGCACTATTTACATATTCATGCTGTGCTCCTGCGTTTAAGCATACACAAGTATGGTTCTGTGGCTAGCAACAGTGTTGCCAGCCAGGGAACTATATAAAGCAACACAGATTGCAAACCTGGTTACCTCAGAGCAAAATAAGTTAGCGGGATTGCACAAAATGCTACAGTGATTACCAGGGATTAACATATAGTTATGTATATTTTCCAAACACAGTACAGGATAGTGTATACAGTGCAGAGTATTGTGAAATCCAATTCTAGGTATTCGGTACAGAATGTGTGCAAATCATCTGTAAGCGTACGTGTACTGTCATGTAAAATATACACTCAGGGTGTGTATTGAATAGGGACACACATATGAATTGTAGGAATGAATACAGGGAAAGAGGACAGGTGAAACAATCTAATATACAGCAGATGAGGGCATGTCAATGGGAGACAGTTTCAGCAGCAACCCTAATCACATATCAATATGGTACAGTATGGACTTGCACAGTGAAAATGTATATTATGTAACGGTTACACAAGGTGACATAACAATAGGGAAGATGTCTTTGTGAGATATGCATCCTTACATGAACAGTGCAGAGGATGTCAATCAGTGATTTTATATACAATTGTGGTAGTCTGTATATTGTGAAGCTGCAAACTGATTTGCCTACATATGAGTGCAATTTCAGAAGAGGTTTCCAACAAGTGTGACATAGGTTAAGGCTCATGGACAACAGTAAAAGAAGCATATACAATCATAGATAATATCAGAATAGTACCATCAGTAATCCTATGTCCCAGACATAACTTATGTTATTTTGAGTGATCAGAGATGGTTCTGCACAAACACACTTGAACAACTATTATGACATTGAAAGGAGAAGCCAGCAGAACGATAAACTTCGGCGAGATGCAACAGAATCCAAACACGAAAGTACTGGTAAACTGAAAGACTAACATTTATTTAAGCTCAACAACAATAATAAGCTTTTCTTCAGTGTCAACCACCAACTTCATCAGAAAATGCAAACACAACACTTCAACGTGCACCTTAATTAAATAGCTCATTTAAAACCACATGACTACTTAACAATTAAGCCAATAACTTCATGAAACCTGCTCGGAACTCTTCCCAAAATAACTCAGCCTTAATGAACTGCCAGTTTAGAAAAGTTACCCTACATATAAAAGCCATACCAAAGGAATGAAAATAATATAAATAAATAAAATCTAAATAAAAATAAAAAAACAAATAAATTATCTAACCAAACTCCTTAATTTTAAAATGCAGGCAATAGATAGCATTCCATTTAAGCCTGGGTGATGGTAAGCTTCTAATTTTAACTGCCAGAATAATTTCTTTTGTTCTAAAAATAATGGTTCTGGACCCCCCTTTATTGGAAGGAACTACCTGATCAATAACTGAAAAGGTAAATTCATGACCAGGATATTCTTTAACATGCCTGGCGAGCGCATTCTCAATCTTCATTTTTTTGATGGCATAAAGGTGCTCATAAAGGCGTTCTTGATGTTTCCTGTCAGTTTTTCCTATATAAAACACCAGGCATGAAGAGCACCTAGCCAAATAAACCACATGTGAGCTGGAACAATTAAATCTACCCCTAATATAATGTTTGGTCTCCCCAATCATGAAAAAGGTCCCTGCTTTAATAAACCTACAATATTTACACATGTTGCATTTATTCATCCCTCTAGCTGGAAAATAATTCGATTTCATCTGTAGTATACTCTTCAGATTCAACCCCTTCTTAAACACCATCCTAGGGGTAATCTTCATGAAGTTATTGGCTTAATTGTTAAGTAGTCATGTGGTTTTAAATGAGCTATTTAATTAAGGTGCACGTTGAAGTGTTGTGTTTGTATTTTCTGATTAAGTTGGTGGTTGACACTGAAGAAAAGCTTATTATTGTTGTTGAGGTTAAATAAATTTTAGTCTTTCAGTTTACCAGTACTTTTGTGTTTGGATTCTGTTGCATCTCGCCGAGGTTTATCGTTCTGCTGGCTTCTCCTTTCAAGTTTGGTTTTGTAGTTTTTTTGGTTATTTATTGTTTTTTTTTTTTGTTGGAAGCCATGTCGGACGTTCAACCTGAGTCTTCCCCGCAGGCGGAAGTGGGAGATTTAACAGTCCTCATTAATTTACTTACCCAGAAAGTCGATTCGCTCTCCAGATGAATGGAAGATATTATGGGGTCCTCGCAGCCTTTGCTTGGCAGTGAAGTCAATCAGGGGAGGACTCCTTCTTCAAGTTTTGCTGGGGCTCAACCTTACCCATTGTCTATTACAGTACCGGATGGTGGTTTTATGAATGCGATTGGTGACCAACCGCCGAACAGACCTCTAGGGGTGGATGTTCGTGTTCTTGCTGTTTCACCGCATTTGGACACTGGTAGACCAGGTGTTGCTGGTATAACAGAAGCAACGGGGATGAACGATGTGATGCAAGGCCAGGTACAGTCTAATTTAAACATTTGGTTAAACTGGCCTTTTTTGTTTAATGAAGAGATGAATGGGAGTCATACCAACCAGGGCCCTTTAGGGGACGTGGATGTGGTGCAGAAATTAAATATTTTTGACTACAAATTAATTAAGCTGTGGAAGTTACAATTGGAGGTAGCTTACTTTGAGGAGTGTCAGCGTTCCAAGGTTGTCCCTAAGAGGCTCCGATTCTGGCAGTACCCAACAGGACTAGAGGAATGCTCTGCCTTTCATAAAGACTTGCTTTTGTTATTTGATAGACATGGTTTTGAACTCCTCAACTTGATTTGCAAACATTATAAAGAGGCTATTAGCTTATTGTCGAGCTTAATGTACTGGATGAGGCTGTAAGACATAATTCCAACTTTATGAGATATAGATACGATTATGATCATATTTCTTCTAGCATTGATCAGCAATTGCATAAAATTCATTCCAATAAAGTCAGGAAACTTCAGAGGGACTTAAAGACCTATAGGGAGGGGGTGGCTTACCCCAAACCACCCAGATCCCAAGGCAATTTCCTGGCTTCAGCTTCTTATTCATTTGGTCACTTGCCAGCCATTGATACTTCCAGATCTAATAGGTTGTTACATGAGAATGAGGCGGACACCCCTGGTATTCCAGTTCAACAGAACCAGATGCGGCATAGTGACCGGTTGCCTTCCTGGAACCAGCCATCTGATTCATTACCAGAATCGGAGGATCAAAATTTTCAGGACAATGCCTCAACCCATCAACCCTCCCCGGGGAGGAGGCAGAGAAACAGGACCAGGAGGAGGAATTAGGTTTGCCTGCTTTATCTTCTGCATTTCCTGTTATTAGTCCATGGCAGATTGTGACTAACATTGGGATGGACTTCAAGATTTATAACTATTCAGGATTTGTTTTTCCCTCACCATTAGTGGATCTCCTGGCAAAGGGTTTGACTTTTGTGCCCAGTAGGAGGGCTGATGTGGCTTACACCCTGATTGATTTAAAGCTTTTCATTAGAAAGATTAATTTTCAGCTTATTTTTGGGGATCAGGCCATGATGCCGAAGGACTTTTATGTCCTCAGTACTTTTAACCCCCCTCTACATCCTTCCCTCTGTCTTTTTGAATGGCTGTGTGATTTAGACATTCATCATTTATTGAAATGTAAATGAACTGTAAATTATAACATCAATAGAGAAGAGAAGTGTCTTTTAGAGTTGTTAACTAATTCCTCAGTGAGGGTGATGCAGCCAGATAAGGGGGGAGGATTGGTGGTCATGGAGGAGGAAGATTACATTAGGAGAATGGAAATTATTTTGGCATCTGAAACCTACACAGAGATTTCGAAAAATGAGTTGAATCAGGATATGACCAGGGTAAATTCTTATTTTGATGATATGTTCATCAATGGTGTCATCAATGTGGAAATCTTTAATTATATTTGTACACCTAACCCCAGGATATCTGTCCTGTTTGGCAATCCTAAGATCCACAATAATGTGCATGATCCTCCCATGCATCAACTTGTGAGTGCAAGGGGCAGTGTGACTTATGTTGGGGCGAAGGTGGTGGATACCATTTTGAAAAAATATGTGTCCAGTGAGCCCCACATTTCTAAAGACTCCTGGTCATTTCTTGAGAGGGTTAATCAAACACCTTTCAAAGTGGAGAGTAATTTCTTGACAATTGATGTTATGGATTTGTACTCTTCCATTCCTCACTCCATAGCATTAGAATGGATTGAAGCACTCATGACCATCAAACAGGCGCCTGCTGGGGATATTTTGATGGTGAGGGAGTTATTGGACATCATTTTGACCTGCAATTTTGTTTCCTTTAACAATCGTTGGTTTCACCAATTGATAGGGGTCCCTATGGGGTCACCTTGTGGGGCCAGCGTTGCCAATTTGGTGATGACTTACTGGGAGAGAGAGAGTTTGTTTTCCCTAACCCCATTATTCAGGAGAAAACACTGCTTTATACTAGATTTTTGGATGATATTTTTATCATCCTACAGGGGGAGAGGGAAGTGGCTGAAGCCTTGTTGGATAGTTTTAATGGCTCCACAAGCTTTTTGAAATTTACCTTTACCTTTTCCAAGGAGAGCATTTCTTATTTGGATGTGGAGTTATCCAAGGATATCCTACAAGGCTGTTTTATAGCCAAAATCAATCACAAACCAACTTTCTCCAATAGTTACTTGCATTTTGAGAGCAGCCACCCCTTCCACCAGAAGAGGTCGATAGTTAAGGGGCAGTTGGTGAGGGTGGCGAGGATGGTGTCAAAGTTCAGCGACTTTATTGAAGAATGTGAATTTATTCTGGGGATTTTTTTGAATAGGGGATACCCGGAACAACTTATATCAGAGTTGGTCAAAAAAGTTTGCTGTAAGAGGGAGAACGGTTTTTATGCACCAATTCTGGGGAACAAGGTAGCCCACCAGAAACTAGGGCCATGCAATTCGCAAGCCCAGATGAATTACCCCTGCAGGTTTATAACAACCTTTAATGTTGATGCAGAGGACATTTTCTCCATCATCAAGAAAAATTGGTGCATATTTCTATCAAACATGCAAGGTAACCTAGAATTTGAGATTACCCCTAGGATGGTGTTTAAGAAGGGGTTGAATCTGAAGAGTATACTACAGATGAAATTGAATTATTTTCCAGCTAGAGGGATGTATAAATGCAACATGTGAAAATATTGTAGGTTTATTAAAGCAGGGACCTTTTTCATGATTGGGGATACCAAACATTATATTAGGGGTAGATTTAATTGTTCCAGCTCACATGTGGTTTATTTGGCTAGGTGCTCTTCATGCCCAGCATTTTATATATGAAAAACTGACAGGAAACTTCAAGAACGCCTTTATGAGCACCTTTATGCCATCAAAAAAATGAAGATTGAGAATGCGCTCGCCAGGCATGTTAAAGAATATCCTGGTCATGAATTTACCTTTTCAGTTATTGATCAGGTAGTTCCTTCCAATAAGGGGGGTCCAGAACCATTATTTTTAGAACAAAAGAAATTATTCTGGCAGTTAAAATTAGAAGCTTACCATCACCCAGGCTTAAATGGAATGCTATCTATTGCCTGCATTTTAAAATTAAGGAGTTTGGTTAGATAATTTATTTGTTTTTTTATTTTTATTTAGATTTTATTTATTTATATTATTTTCATTCCTTTGGTATGGCTTTTATATGTAGGGTAACTTTTCTAAACTGGCAGTTCATTAAGGCTGAGTTATTTTGGGAAGAGTTCCGAGCAGGTTTCATGAAGTTATTGGCTTAATTGTTAAGTAGTCATGTGGTTTTAAATGAGCTATTTAATTAAGGTGCACGTTGGAGTGTTGTGTTTGTATTTTCTGATGAAGTTGGTGGTTGACACTGATGAAAAGCTTATTATTGTTGTTGAGCTTAAATAAATGTTAGTCTTTCAGTTTACCAGTACTTTCGTGTTTGGATTCTGTTGCATCTCGCCGAGATTTATCGTTCTGCTGGCTTCTCCTTTCAAGTTTGTTTTGTTTCATGTTTTTATAGTTATTTAACTATTAAAACATGTCAGCAATCTAGGAGGGTAATCACACACACCACCCTGACAATGAAACATCTGCTGGAGGTGTTAGGAGGAACACTGCTATACCTGTATGCAACATGATTTTATATATAAATATATATATATATATATATATATATATATATATATATATATATATATATACACACACACACATATATATATATATATATATATATATATATATATATATATATATATATATACATTGTCACAAATGTTATCCATGCCATCAATGTTGCCAGACAGTTATGTATGTACTGTGTGCATCACTGGGACAGGGGAACAGGTATCACACATGCATCTGGTGTAACTGCACCATCAGACAGTAATTTTTGTGCATCATAAAAGAATACCTAAGTATGACCAACAAGATGTCTGACAGCTCACTGTAGCAAAGCTGGTACACTTCAGTTACACATCACTGGAAGATTTGTAAGGAAGTACATGAAGAAGGGTGCAGTTTACTGAGTTATTAGTGTGATGAATGCTATGAGCTATGGAGGTATTATGTCCTTTGATGT